>NC_050585.1:34637968-34882968 GCF_013368585.1 Megalops cyprinoides | reverse complement strand
ACACACACAAGTGAAGTGAAATTGCATCTGTAATAAACAGGTTTCTTAAAAACACCATTATGTTTGCTACAAACAAGCATGCTCTTATGCGGAGCTGACAATCGGTTTCTCTCTCTCTCTGTCTTTATTCCCACACTCCTACATTGTTACTGCTTCAGTAAAGTGCATCTCTTTGATCTAAACCCCAGTTCACCAGGAACCCCCTGCTGGGGAAGGTGAGTCTCGGGGCAGCTGCAGTTTCACCTCCAGACCCTGACTGTCGGAGGCTTGCTGAGCGAGGGTCACGCAGGCGAGCAGGGAGGTATCTCCGTCACACATGTCCACGTCTCATTTAACCACTCTTGGACAAGAGGGTAGGACTGAGAGGTCCCAGAGCTAATCTTAATTCAGTTTGTTCCACTAAAGGAGAGAGTGTGCTGCACAATGCTAAAGGCTAGCATACACTGTTTGAGTACTACAATTATCAGAGAGGGGGAAGCACAGCTTCACCCAGAGAACAAGCTAGGCATACAAGCTGTGGAGAGGACTGGAGGTCTCTGGCTCAACAAAGCGAGACAAAGTTCCATGCCACAATGAAAGGGAGAGGACTAAGTCACTGAATGCATGTCTTTTTAACATGGAGGCAAGCCTGCCATCACCACCGCGTTTCAATTTACTCAGAGGAAAGCAACCTTTAGAATAAATGCAGAATGTCAGCCTTTGAATGTCAAGGCAATCTCTGCTATCCCTGGCTTCTCGTTCCTGTCCTCCTTTGAAGTCAAAACTCTGTGAGGGAGATTAGGATGAAAACATTCTGGGGGGTGGGGAGGGTTGATGGTTTTATCTGTCCGTCAGCCTATACCTGCACCTAAGCTGCAAGAGACCGATGTCAGTCATGCCAGGCGCTCCATTTAAAAATGTGGACTCGATGTCGAGATTGATATCTAATGTAATCACAATCTAATGTAATCACAGAGGTGCAGAAGGCAGAGTCAACAGCGTCCCTTCCCTGAGTCTGTGTCTCAGTTGTCATGGCACTCACATCAAAGTAATATCACCTGTACCCAACACCACAGCAGCTTTTAAATATCAGATCATGAGGTCTAACAAGGATGCCTTTTGCAGTCAGACCTTATATTCTATCAGCCTGTAGCCTTTTGCTGCATTTTACTTTGAACAGCTCTATGCTAATGGAAATGTCTGTATGCCTCCAAGTGTGCACTAATCAAGCCAATAATAAACGGTTCAAATGAGCACAACTTGGTGTTTCTTAGTAGAGACAGCAGCAAACAGTATTTCAGAGCATTCCAAGTCTTTTGTAAATTTCTTACAAAACCGCTGCTTTGAAAGCATTAGCAGTAATAGTACAGTGTTTCTGCCTCATCTGAAGCACAGAGTTTGAGCAGCAGCTCTGCCAGTCTCTCAAATGAGCATGGAGACATAAACTATGCAAGAAACAGATGTGTCAGCAATCCATGAACAGTCTGGCTGCTCTTTATATTTTCAGACAAACGCTGAAACAAATTAGGGTTTGAAAAAAAATTTTGCAAAAAATAACTGCGAAAGTGTTTAAAAAGTCATTCAAGTCTAAATGTTTATTACCAATATACATCATTCCTGAACCCTGAGCTCCTTACCATAAGCTCATGAAAGCAAATAGCTTCAAAATGAGAAATTCATTTCAAGCTGGGTGATGAACATCTGACGCGTGTCCTTCTGGAGCTCTCTGAGCCTCTGCTTGCCTGGTGCACTCTCTTGCCATCAGGGTGAATCACAGACACGAAAGAACACTTCCACCACTACCCGGGATTTGAGGGACAGAGGGTTTAAGAACACCCTTTCAAAGGCAAACGTGCTGAGATGAGGCAACAGTGCAGGTGCGCGGCTTCCGTTCTCAATGGCCTTTACAGAGGCTGGCTGGTGAACCCGGTACTCAGATGCCTGCGCTGCAGCCAGACAATAACCGAGTATCGAATCTTGCTCACAGCGCCTCCGGCACCCACCCACTCCTGGCTCTGTGTGAACCCACAGCGAGCAGTCAGGGCCAGACCTGACCCACAGAGCAAAGGAAAGCAGGGCAGCAGAAACTGGCAGGCAGCTGGATCGCCTGAAGCTGGTCATTAAACAAGGGAGAAAAACACAATTGTCCTTTCCATTCCCTAACTGTACTGAGGAGGAGATTGGACTCAGATGAACTCTACCAACCTCCTGAAGCCATGGACCCTCACAAACCCTCCACTGCCTGGCAGGCAGCCCTTCTTGACAAAGACCCTCTTTACCAAACGGAGCCCCTTATGTATCTCTGTGGGTCCTCTGGCAAGGTCAAGACAGATTCTGCCCCAGCACTAACCCTCAATCAGTTTTGGCTTTCAGTTAAATGGTCAGGGTTAGAACTGGGGCTGAGTTTACTAAACATTTGCAATTAGTTGAGGCACAGGATCCACCCCTGGCTCTGAAACAGAGAACAGAGATACCGACAGAGTACACTTAGATTCCTTTCACACACACACACACCCACACACCCTTGCGGATTCCAGCGTAGTTACTGCTGAGTCCACTCCTCTTCTTGCGATGGCGGTAGAGCCAGACACTGAACACCATGAGTATTAACCAGCAGGTGGCGCCGATGCCCGCAATGAAGGCCGGCTGCTTCACCACATCTGAGATCTGCTGAGACAGAGTGCCCGTTGGCTCCACCTTGCCCTCTGTCATGCGTCCCTCGGCATCTTAGGAGGAAGAAGAAAGTCACATGTGAGCAGGGCACATGGAGGAGAGAAGGCACACTGATACAGATAAAGAAATGGAGAGAGGTATAGAGGAGAGTAACAGACATGTTAAGAGAAATTGGAGAAACAGAGAACCACTCAGTCAGACAAAGAGGAAGACACATACTGAATTTTAAATAATAAGAGGATTGTATTCTACTTCATGGCATGAAACGTGTTATTACTGTCTGTCATATATTACAGCATGCAGAAGAGATAAAGTTACATCTTGCTTAAATTTCTTTGGTCAACATCTGGATGGAGGTACATACAAAAAGGCATTGATGTCTTTCTCTTTTCCCTTTCTCTCACACTCTTTACTCCTTTTATCCTCTACCTTTTTTTTCTCCATGTTCATCTACATAACTGCATCAATCAGTTGCCCTCCCTCAGAAACTCCTCCTTGACATCCTACTTTCTTTTTCATTTCTTTCTGTTTTTCATCTTTTCTTTTTTGGTCCACTTTGCAGCCACTTTAATCTTTCAAAGCAATAACACTCACCCTGAGGCAGAGAGTTTCCCCAAAGAGCTTCTGTTCACCCCTCGACAGTGAGTTCACAGTAAAGCATTGGGGTTTGCTCAGCAGGCAGAGAAATGTGGGATGCTAAGAGTGGAGAGTGGACTGTGATGAGAGCAGAGTGGAATGTGAAGAATGGAACGTAAAGTGTAGATAGCTGAGTGTTATTGTGGTCATTTGCTATAACGTACAGTGAAAGCTCCAGAAGAGTTGCCTGAGTGGGAATGCTTTGCACCTTTGGGCCAATGCACAGAATATGAACAGTTTTACACAAGAATATGAATATGAACATCTAGTGATCATGTGAAATAGAGACTGGGAGACTGAACCTGAATCACTGAAATGTTTGGCTAACCCTCTGCTCTGTCATGGTGCTTGGATGTGTGCGTGTGTGTGTGTGTGTGCGTGTGCGTGTGTGTGTGTGTGTGTGTGCGTGTGTGTGTGGCCGCTTGTGTTTTTATGCATGTCTATCGGTCTGGAACAATCAGAATGGCATGAATGAGATTCATTCAGATGAATACTGTATGTCTTGGATTTGCAGTACATTGTTATAAATAAAACAAATACCGTAATGAAACTTGTGCTTGACAGATTTTGACACTGATTTAAGTTACGTGGGACAAGTGATAGACACATTAATAAAAACTGTTTCCATTACAAAGGTGCCTTGTCATTTGTGCTTGCCAAATTGTGAAATTTAGCCCAATGCAGGATGGCACTGTAATTATATTTGATTACTCATTTAAAGACTAGCATTGAGAGATGAGGGAAAAGCAAGCTCAGGCGTGTAAGAGATGCCACGTACAGTGTCAGAGGTATAGAAAAACACACTCACCAACAGATACAGTGATACAAACAAATGCTTACATCCTTGGCTACTGTGAAAAAAACTAGTCACATCCATGGCTACAGTGACAACACAACTATTCACACAACGACACGTATCCAACGATGCAGTGTCTGGTTTTATCTGCCAGAATTCAGGAGCAGTGAAATGGACTGCCTTAATGGGGATGCTGTTGTGCAGGAGGTAAGAAGGGTAGCACCAAGGGGAAAGGGATTGGTGCAGTGACATCACTCCATTTCCCTGTAGGACAGAATGTGGGAAAAGTGTAAAAGGGAAGGACGTGTCCTTGCCCGATCCTCGCGCTCACCAAGTTGGAAGAAGGTAACGTCGCTCTTGACCCCTGGGCCAGCACCGTTGCTGGCGGCAACTTCTACACTGTAGCGGATCCCAGGGGACAGGCTGGGGATCAGCACTGAGAAGGTGGACCCGTCCACGGTGCGGTTGACATGGTAACGGCTTTCGTTCCCCAGGCACCAGATCTGGAGAGGGGGGGAAGAGGTTGAGAGACAAGACTGGATGCTGGGAGGTGGAGTCACTTCCTCAGCCCCTGAAATACCCAGCAGTCTTTGGGACATTCACTTCCTGTGCAAACGGCGTACGCTCTGAATTTAACAGTGGTTTGCTGGCGAGTTTCAGACATACTAAAAACCAATTAGTGAAAAGGTAACTATTCTGACTCTCTCAATAAATATTCTTCAATTTTTCCATGTCGAAATAAGCATGTAAAAAGCATAAGAATGAATAGGACTTCCTCCAGCAGGTGGCGATGAATTTCTGATTTATTTTCTTTTTCTTTACACATATACATACACAGACACATACATGCAGATGAACACACAAACATTTTATTGATTGATTTATTTTTACTTCTACCTCCAAAAGAGGAGAGTAAATCTTAGAGAGAGACAAAGAGAAAGAGACAGAGACAGACCCATGCACGCCTCTTGAATTTCAATCAATGCATGTTATTAAGCTGTTGCAGCCTGTGGAACTAATTCCAAGCTGCAGGAAATCACAGCTCAAGACAAATCACCCACCAGGATAAAGTGAACCACTGTTGATGTGGATACAAGGAATGGTCTCAGGGTGGCAGTGCGGCCTAGTGGTTAAGAAGCTGAGCACTGCTATCGGGGCACAGGCATTGTGCCTTTGGACAACATGCTTAACCTGAATCATTGCAAATAAACACTTTGCTGCATAAATGAATAATTAATAGATAGGACAGCAATGAACTTGATCCAGCAAAAGTAATTTCACTGAAAATTTCACTGGGTAAGTGTTCGCTAGAAAAATAAAGTAAAGTAAGAAACAGTAATGGTTAATGACTTAGGGTTTGTTTCAAGGTCTGACTACAACAAGGTCAACAGGTCCCCACTCTCTCAGCTTCTTGGTGGCTTGCAAAGTGTTTGTGGGCAAAACATGTCCAATGTAGATTATTCAGGGATGCAAAAGGCTGTAGGCAACATCACTGTTAGCTCCTGCTGCTGTACCACCGTCAGCGTTTCCCCATTCCCCCTTTCTCCCCTCCCCCCCTTTCACTCCCCGCTTATCCTCTCGCTGAGTGCTCAGTGTACACGCACACAGCGCAAAGAAACCGGGGGTGCTGCCATTACCTTGTACTCCTGGACCACCCCATTGCGTTCCTCCTCCGGTGGTGGTTGCCAGGCAACCAGGATGGCCGTCCCGTTCCCGCTGCCCTTCGTCACCGTGACGTCGCGAGGTGCAGCGCTGGGTGCTGAGACAGACAATGGGGCGGTGAGAAAAGCAGCAAACCACAGAAACAAACACCTGCTTTTCTTTCAATCTGTATCGGTCAAATGAACAGCACGAGTCAGTTATAATGTGCTCATTATAACAGCTTGCTTGTTCTTGCATCCTGTTTGTATGATCCTCTTGTCTGTCATCATCAAGAAATCTTAAATGAACGATGTTTGAAAACTTTGATTTCTTGCAATCGCCTCTCTGTGTTGTAATCTGCCAAGGAATCGGACAGATTCTACTTTTCAAGAGCATTACTCTACAGATTATTATATTGTGCAAATGATTGCCTTTATATAGCTCTGTGGGCTTTTGGTTAAAAAAAGAATTGCGAATACATATTTTACATTATTGTGTGTAACCGGAAATGATTGCGAAGCACTTATTACTGTTTACAGCATTGCAAGTTGATAAAAATGAATAATTACCATATTACAAAGCAGTTGAATACCTCTGTGGCTGCGTGGCAATAATTAAATTTAGTCAATTTCAATTATGCACTACATTCAGTGGTTAATCACACCCTTATTGAATGTACTGAAGGCGAGCATATCTACTCACCGGGGACTAAGTACCAAACATGGGCTCAGAAAATAATTGCCTCCACAATCTGTACGGCTCACACGTCTGTTCAGGGCACGACTCTTGCGAAATAGCAGTGCTCTCTCTGCAGTGCTCTCCCTCTCCTCACACACAACACACAAACAACCACACTCGTACTTGCTTTGAACTCCGGGTAACTCCCAAACCACACAGCCAGAACCACAATCATCACCCCACCCTAGAAACAATTAGCACAGCAAGATCTGAGGATTGTGCTCTGGTTTTTTCAACGTGTTCGAATCCCTTGTAATGGATTTCACAGCATCCCAATTACCAAACCCTCACCGAATACCACGCTGTAGCATCCTCCTCTATGACCACTGCCACCAGGCCACAGCGCTCCCCTTTAACTATTACAAGGCTATAAAACCATCCACACACCCTTCTATCTCACCACAACACCCGCCCCTACATAAGTACCACTGTACTCCACCCTGGTCCATGTCACCGCAATGCTCCACCCTTCCCTACTCTGATGCCATGACACACCGCCTTTCCCTATGCTACTACCGCAATACTCCAACCTTTCCTATACTACTACCATGCTACACCATCCTGACCTGTGCAGCAACAACCACGCAGAAACAGCAATGGACTTAGTTGAAGGTTATGACCTTGACCTTCAGGGCTCTGTTACTGTTACTGTACATGTCCAGCTACATTAATGTAAAAATGCAAGCTATTTAAGGTGTACAATGTAAAATGCTAAGCAAATAAATAACGTAATGTACTTTACCACAGTAACACCTGCCCCTGCCTCACTACAACATGCAATTACCTAGCATACCCAGCCAATCCAGTGCATTACACATTGTGAACCACTCAGTCTAGCACACTACACACTGTGCGTCAGTTAGTTTAATGTACTTTCCCTTTCTGGTTGTTTTTCTCTGAAAGGACAGCTTTAGACAGCAGGGATAAGATCAATTCCATTTTCTCAACTCACTCATGCTGCTCTTATTCGCCCGAGTTCACACCGGTTAATTCCAATTCATTTCCTCTCATGCAAACACCTGACCACATGACACTTCCAGTTCATGAATTTAAACAATTAATTAACTCCTGTGGATCAGCTGTTACACGTTACCAGGAATTGACATCAACACTCCTGTTATGAGAGTGAAGCGGCAGAAGCTACGCGGCCCGTCTCCACCATGCAAGGCTCTGCCATGCCCTCTCACCTTCCTCCAGCGTCCGGGCCACCTTCACCTCGCTGTCCGCGCCCTGGAACTCGTCAAAGAAAGGCCGCACCTTGAACTCGTAGGTGACCCCCTTCTTCAGCTGGGGCACAACGGCGCCGTCCTCGCCCGGCGTACGCACCTCAAACACACCCCACTGCCCGCGCGGCTGCCCCGCGTCTGGAGAAGCGCGATACAGGACCTTGTAGCCCTGGATGTACTGAGACTGCTGCTCCACCTGGAGATGAGATTAAGCACAACAGGCATTGCCACAAAATGAAAGTGAGGTGTCACTTTAGCACAGTAGAATTGCAAGGATGGTAATTTCCAAGAAGCAATAAATATAGACACGTCTCTACAAGAGCTGAATCTCAAACAGTAAAGTGTAGTGGAAACATTGCGGTCATGATGACGGTGGTTGTACAGGTATTCTTTTTCTGTTGTTGCTGATATTTACATGTTCCAAAACCAGTGGAATGAGAAAGCTTACTTCATTGTCACAAGTCTTCCTGATCTGTACCTGAGTACAGACAATCATACTGCCTGCCACATGCCAATCTCAATATTACAGCAACGATGCAACAACATCTTTAAATGGCTGGACAGTGTTTTGCTTTCTTTCCTCCATGTCAAACACAAACCACAGCTTAGTAAAATGGAAAACGGGCTCAGGAGCACAGTGGAAATATCTCAAGGAACAGGCCACTCAGACACCGTCCTCCTCTACTGCACTTGGCACAGAGGAGCTATTTACTGTCCGTGTCTGGGCTTCTGATTTAGCCCCCGACACGTGCGTCTCTCGGCCCATTCGTCACCCTGAGCTCGGCCTCCGGGGGAGAGGAACGAGCGTGCGCTTGTCAGCGCTTAAGGATTGTTTTACTCCTTCCTTCCAATAAAACTTCTCGGTCCAGGCGGTCTAGAGTAGGTTCTGCAGGGGTGTTCTATGAAAGAATGTGCAACCTGACAGGCAGCCCCCTCTCCTGCTCATACTCAAAAACACAGACCCTGGGGAGGCTGGAAAAATGCAGTACTGTGTTTTAACTAATGTTCAACAGTTAAAGAAAAGAGTCTGAGAGGGACCTCCGAACAACACCCGCATTGTCAAACTCAAGGGCCCTAGGGACATCTTGTGGGAAGCTTCTGTCGGCTTCCCCTGAATGTGTTCCCTTGCATTAGGTACCCTCTGAGGTTTCACATGCCTGATTAAATAACTCAGTCGTCGCAGCTAGGGGCAAACAATCGAAATGCGATCACTTTCACTCAGGTGGAGTGTCGTGGAAGATGAGGTGGATGTAACACCCAGAACACTCCTCTGTCTCCTAGGGGAAAAGGGGCCAAATTCCAGGGCTACACACAACTCAGTGCCCCCACTTTAACCAGCAGCGCTCAGTGAGGGTGAGACCAGTACAGGACCGCTGTGCACATCGTAAATCAGCCCTCCCAGCTCCTCGGCACATCACCACAGGCCCCTTGCTCCTCCTCTCTCTAAATGTGAAAGGCACTACTCCCAGAGTATGCTAGCCCTACATCTTTCTGTTCACCCCCTACATCATTTCAACAGCGGTGAGGTATTTTCACTTTTGGGGGCTATCCATCCAGACAGGCTCTTCTGCACTGGTTCTGGTGCTGTGGAGCCAGCTGAGGAGGAGGGCTTTCTTCCTGCAGGTTGGCCGGGAATGACCCTGGATACTCAGAGTGGGACATTTAACAGAGTCAGCAGCTGTCAGAGGTCCAGAATTCCACGATCCTCCATTCTAGAATCCAGGCTTTTGTAATGAAATTACAGACTCCAACCGCATGATACCGAACGACACAACCAGATTTTTTCTACAAAATAAATGTGTGGTTTTCCAGACTGATTTGCATAGCATGTACTTTACAATCACTCTTGCGCAGAGATTATCAAGGCTCTTGGCTGGAAAACTCTGGGTTCAAAGCTCTGAGTAAAAACTGCCGAGGACCAGACAGGTCACAGAAACCAGTGCAAAACCCAGCACTCACCGTCCACTGGACCCAAACAGAGGATGAGGACAGTATGGTGGGGTTGTGCAGATGGACCACAACGTCTCCAAGTTCTCTCTGGATCTGTTCATGGTCCACACCCTGACTGGTGGGTGGGGGGTCTGCAAGAACACCTCAGAGTTACACAGGGAGATTGCACCAGTTCCTCAGTACTGGTTCACATTATGTCAACATGGCACATTAGTGCTTCGGATAGTGATGCATTCACCTGTCTCTCACTCACACACACACACACACATACACAGGACAGCAACTGGGAAACTGCCAACTGCCAAGTGCCTAAATTTGTTAACTTATTCCTATGGTAACACTCACACAGAGTGGATGCAGGAGACCTTACTAGTTGAAAGAGTGGATAGAGAAACTGTGAACAAGTAAGGATGTAAGGGCGTACCTTGCGTCTTGACTGCATCGCTGATGGGACTTGGGTTGCTTAGGCCGTAGGCGTTGGCGGCCCGCACCAGGAAGAGGTAGACCGCACTGGGTTTCAGGTGCTGAAGAATGAAGGTCTCTGTCTTCACATGCTCTGCCAGGGTGACCCAGCTGCTGCCAGAGGCATGGCTGGGGAGCAGGAACAGGGAGACAGGGAAGGAACACAAGAGTCAGAGGGAAGGAAGTTCTAAAGACTTGAAACTGTCACTTGCTCTCTTCCTCTCTCTGTCTCTCTCTCTCTCTCTCTCTCTCTCTCTCTCTCTCTCTCATATTGACACACACACACACACACACACACACACACACACACAGAAGACACACATGCATGCACTCTTCCCTTCCTCTACCTCTCATTTCTCATCTATCCCCCTGTCCACCTCTCCTGCCATGCTTCCATCTCTCACCTGAAGGCCTCGATGATGTAAGAGGTGGGCGTGGCCCCGCTGCTGAGGTTGGGCTTCCAGGACAGGGTGACGGAGGTGTGGCTAACGTCGGTCACCTCAGGCTTGGAGGGAGCACTGGGAATCAGGTTGGGGTCCGTTGGTCTGCCAGGCTGCACGGCTACTCCGAACTCTGAAAGGAAGTGGAGACATAGATCAAGAGGAGGAAAGAGGGTGAGACAAAGCCATCACAGAGAAAACAGGGGAAAGGTAAAAAAAAGAACGGAACAGGTTCAGAAACACAGACAATGGGTTTATTGGTGTCAAAAGTTATTTGTCTCAAAAGACGTTCAAAGCTATGTCTGAACATTTTCACAGAAGAAAAATGCAACCTGTCATTGATGTTGCTGTTACGTCACTGTACACTGTAAATTCAGGGCTTCGCAGTGCAGCAGCATGAAAGTATGTGTGTGTGTGTGTGCGCGTGCGTGTGTGTGACCACGTGCATGAGTGCATGCATGCATGTGTGTTTGTTTGTGTCTGTGTGTGTGTGCATGTGTGCATGTCTGTGTGTGTCTGTGTGTGCGCGCACGTGTGTGTGTGCAGCAGTTGTACAACTGTGAGGAGAAAAAAGCCATTCCGTCTGATAGGCCTTTTCATTCTGTTGTCGTTAAAAAAATAGGTCCCCCCCTGCTTCCATCCCTTGCTGAGAATGGCCTGCTGTCTTACCTTTAACCTCCAGGTACGCCTTCCAGGACGCCTCCCCACTGGGGTTTGAGGCGATGCAGGTGTACACACCTGTGTCCACCAGCTGAAGGGAAGGAGAGGGGAGGAGGTGGAGAAAGACAAACAGAGTGAAGGTCCTGGAGAAGCAGTCACAACACATCTCCTCCACATTTGACATGGCATGAATGCATAACCACCTGACCACTCTCCCCACTATGACCAGGCACACGGCTTTGTGTTTTATGTGTTGACCGCTCCTGCACTGGGTCTTAAAGTATGAATCTCTCTGAAGAATGAAAATATAATATATCATTGGAGATGCTGGTAAAGAAGGGAAACTGAACTGCATCAAATCTGGGGACAAGGACAGTGAAAGGCCACACACTGAAATATTACCTGCAAGATGGAAAGGACCTTCATAAGAGCGCAGTCTTATCCCCTTTCCCTAACAGCTGCTCCAAATGAACAAGACAGCGGTACTTTCACTATTTCTATGGACAAAACTGGTGAGGTGAGTGAAATGATATGAACTAGGCAGACCTGAATGTGTGCTGTATCCTTGCATGTAAGGACTGTCTAATGATGATTAAGGTTGTGAGTGCATTGTATGAGGGCTGTGAGAGGATAGCTTCGTTTGAAGGTTATGTACAGGTTGAGTGTATGTGGTGTGAGGCTTGTGTGTGCTGTATGTTGTACGTAGCTTGTATGAGGGCTGTGTGTAGGTTGTGTTTAGATTCCGTGACAGCTGTGCGAGGGTATAGTTATGATGATGCGTGTGGGGGATGACGCCCGCCTGCACCTTGGCGTAGCGGATCTGCAGAGCGCCTGAGTCTTGCTGTTTGATGCGGGGGTCATTGGTTGACACCAGTGAACCATCCTTCTTCCACAAGATGGTTGGGGTAGGAGACCCTGTCGCCAGGCAACTCAGAACAACCGTCCCATCCACAGACACCACCTGGTTAACTGGGCCTTGCTGGATCACTGGAGGGGGGCGGTCTGATACCACTGGCCAGAGAGAGAAAAAAGTATATGAAACAGCTGAATCAAGCAAAGGACAACAGAGATTAAAGAAAAAAAAGAGACAGACTGAGAGAGTGAGGGAAAGATGTGCAAGGAAATGAAGGAGAGAAAGCCAGAGGACGGAAAAAGTGATGCTGAGAAGAGAAATGGTAGGAAACAAAGAGGGGAGATGACAAAAGGGAAAGAAGCATGAATGTGTATGTGTATGTGTGTACGTTTGTGTGTGTGTGTGTGTGCGTGTGTGTGTATGTGTGTGTGTAGGGACGGGAAATTCTAATATAAAATCTGATTCTCACAAACTGAAGCTAATTTTTTAATCATTCGGCTGCGTGCTCAGACCTCAGGCAAACAATGCAGTGCTAAGCCAAATCCCCATTCTGGTGAATGACATCGTTTTCCTTATACCAGAGTGATGTGGTATGAGCACACTGCAAATGAGCGATTTGGAATCGGGATGTTTAAAAAAGAAAACCTGAAAATACCTGGAGGCAGTGTCTGTGTGAGTTAAACAACATGCAGGGAATGATGGGAGAATGGGCGTCTCATACAGATTGAATCAAACACTCTACACCACTCCTCTTTTCCTCCCATTAAGTACCATTGAGAGTGCATCAAGAGTGAAACTCATGTCTCTGCTAGAGATTACCATCTTTATTAACATTACAATTACAGCAGCATTACTGATAACCAAGAGCTTTCGGTACTGCGAGCTGAGGAGAGAGCAGAGATGTGTGTGTGTTTCAACTGCAGGCAATTAGATTAATAAAGTCCATAAATTATGCGATGAAAACACACATGTAATTTATATAGACTAGGCTGTGGTCCTCCCGACTTCTGTCGCTGGTGAAGGTGTAATTGCTTTACAGGCCCCAAGGGCATATTCTTCCTTTTAATTCGGTTTTTAATAACAGCTATTATTGCGATCCATCTCTGCTTTCACCAGCCTCTCCATGGCATTCTGCGAGAGCATCTCCGGCAGCGTTGGTGGGGAGGGAAGGGGAGGGAGCAAGGACACTGGGGCGGCAACCTTGTGTTCTGTCACTATGGGAACGACAGGTGCTGAGCCAACAGGAAGTCTGTGCCTGAGGGCTACTGTATTCATTCCAACAACAATTAGGAGCCAAACCCAACTCCAGCAACAGCCAAATCCAACAGCACTCAGGGGAAACCACCTGGCTGCTTTCCCACACAACTGAACACCTGGTCAGAATTATTCATTGGCTTAGAACAGCGCAAACATCCAAGACACCTCTGCTTGAAAGCGCATTTCCAGTGCTCCCCTCCCCCGGATTTAGGCATTCAGAAATGCAGGTCCTGATGACACCTCCTACAGGGGTATGGCTCAGGGTCTTTGTCCCCTTTCTCACCGTCGGAGACCTCCAGTAAGGCCTTGGTAATGACGCTCCCTGCGATGTTGAGGGCCTGGCAGCTGTAGAAGCCCCTGTCCGAGCGCTGGACATCCATGATGGTGAGGTCGCCCGTCTGGGAGACGGAGAAGCGGCTGGAGGGCTGTGGCGGCTGGTAGGAGAAGAGCAGGTTCTGGAGGATAAAGGAGAGCGGGTTAAATTGTGGGTAAGGTGGGTCTGAAGGTGCTGTATCCTGCGTCAACCTGCAGGAGGTGACTGACTGGGTAGGTGACCGATTCCATTATACGGGTTAAGACACATGTGACATAAACTACGGCTCACCTGGCTGCCCTCTCTCTGCCAGAAGATGGCAGGCTGGGGGTTCCCTGTTGCCTCGCACTGGAAGGTGACTGTCCGCCCCGTCGCCACCACCTGGTTCCGAGGCCGCACCACAAACACTGGAGGCACTGTTTGGTTGGAGAGGGTCAAGTCAGAAAAGAAAGAAAAACTATCGTGGAAAATCTACTGAGACAAACAGTATAATAATCAGTCAACATACTGAGACATGTCCTGTTACTAAAAGTGTCCTATTTCTAAAGTCAAAGGAATGTTATGACAAAATCATCTGCACACCTCTGCATGTAAAGCCAATGTGTAATACTAACCGGGTCCTTGCCGCATTGCGTTCTAACTGGGCCAGAGGAGGAATGTTTATGCCCTCCAATATCATATAACACATCAAACTATCACATAACACCCCAAGTATCCAGCGCATAATATACACATTATACACTTTTAATTCATATGCGGCACTTTAAAATTTACTTCGAAAGACCAAATGGAATGTTTGAAAATAAATCCATCCACACAAGTAAGAAGAAAAAAATATTTGGTTTACCTTGGTAGCTCAGACAGAGCTTTTTTTTACCCTTTAATGCCCTTGGTGTTGCTGGTGGCTTTGATAAATAAAACATGAACACTCATTGGTGGAGATGGAGGGAGGTGATGAAGGATGGGAGGGTTTCTGACAACGTCTTGCTGTGGCCAATGTGGTGAACAGGTGAAGAATGACAGTTTGACTTACCAGACACAACTACAAGAAAAAAAAACACAGAACACAAAAACAATGAATGAGTAAATGCATAAATAAACTGCATGATACAAGACATCAAAACAGAAAAGGAACACAACAGATACCAATCCAATATTCACGAGGAACACCGCATGTCAATGAACTGATGTGAGCTACTGATACTCTACAGTGCTCAATCAAGGTCTCCAGGCAGACAATATCTACAGTACAATGATAACAAGGTGTAGGGCTCTCTCTCTCACACATTCTCTCACACTCTGTCACACACACACAGACACAGACACAGACACACACACACACGCACGCACACACACACACTCACACACACACACACACACACAACAACAACAACAACCAGGGGATGGCTACCTGTAACTCTAACAAAAAACAGCATTTCTGTCTCACTTCCTGATTGTGATTTACAATCACTTATCTTACACCTCTTTAATGAAAAGCTCCTACAGGAACCATGGATCGGTTGTGACTGTTGAAAAGGAAATGCCCTGGAATTGTGGCCTACGGCATGCAAAGCAGGACAATCTGCGTTTACTGTGTTAGCAAACACGACTCGGAGCAAACAGAGATCAAAGCGTTCCACGAAGTCTAATTTTCCGCTCAGGGAGAGGTGACAGAGCCTGATATATGCCAAACTGATGAGGTTAACAGTGACTGGGATTACAGGTAATAGTGCCGATGATTGCAGCTGGATCACTGAGTCATGCAGGGAGTGCTGCATTCATCGGCTTTGGCTGTGGAGGGGACGTGAGGCGAATGTTAATGGTCACTCTCTGCTCGTAAATCTCTCCTCAACAAACCGCTTACTTTATCTAACTGACACAGTTCAACGGTTTCCCACAGGTACATTAAAGCTGTCGGTGAAGTCAGAAACCCCGCCCCTTCCCCGCCCATCCTCATCAATCATTCGCCACTCCTGTGTAGGCGCGTGCACACACCTGTCACTCAAATTCTGGATTATAGCTATACCTATAGCTATTGAGTATACACTATAGTTATATACTCACCTGAAGGACACCTTACAGGGGAATGACAGCAGTTTAGCGAGTGGCTAACTTATGCATTGGGGATTTGGATAGAGTGACCTGCCCGCAATGGCTGACAGCTGAAGCGCAGTAAACTGCACCACATGAATTTGGTTTATTTAAGGAAGGACAAAGGAGTCTGTGGAGAGTCTCACTAAGTGCACCTTCCTGTAAATATATCCCACCCGCTACTAACCCACCCGTTCCCCTGACGCCTGACACCCGGCCTCCGTCAGAGTGACATCAGCATAAACATTACACAAGTAACAGGAGAAAAGACGTGGTAACAAACATCAGGGGCATCTACGCGAGGGCAAGAATGAGGAAAGTGAAAAGGGTGATGATCACACCCTCCGTTTTGGGGAGGGAGGGAGTAACCGGGGGGGGGTGGCATTTTTCAATCTGCCTGCATCCACCATTACAGGGGCTTGTTTTCGGAGAGAGACTTGATTAATATGTGAGGAGCGGACATCAAAGAGCTCAGGGATCCCATTCTGCTGCCTGCACAGTCAGTGTAGCCCCTGTCGCTGTTTCGCTCTCTTGTTTTGGCAGCTCCCGCCAGCCCATTCCATCCCTGTTTTACTAGCACAGCCCTGGGAAAATCACCAGTCGCTTTCTCAAGACAATAAATATTTCTAACACAAAATCAAAATTAACAGCAGACTGAAACCTTCCCACAGTATTTGGATGGGTTTTCAAATATTGATCTTTGTGTTTAGACTCTTAACTTAGGATTTCTTGATAATGTGAACTATACTGTTCATTGGAGCCTGTATTTGCTTAGGCAAACACAGGGGAGCTCCCATAGCTTAAATAAAGGTATGCATTAATAAGTTAAAAATAGCACACTACAAAAAACAGACAGGTCCACCATCCTCTGTGTGAGAATTTCATTGAAATAATCTGATGTAGTGTTGTAACAGACCTGGTAAAATAGAGTTCTGCAATAAATATCAGTCCTTTCAACCTTTCAATTTGATTTTTTACATAACAAAAGGTATCATCAAAATGCACACTTTCGTATTATAAATATTCTCTGTGTGAGTAGGTTTTGGTAATTCTCAGTCAAGAGATTTTGCTGAATTATTTTATTCAGTCTTATAGTGGATTTCAACGACACAAAAGAAAATATTGAGCTCAGTAATAAATCTAATTTTATTCAACTCCTTGGTATTAATTTGAAAAGGTTTACTCTTGTAAAACACGACTCACTGTGGAACTGTACCGTATGACATTTAGCGCTGTTTCACTGGGGTGCCTAAATGCATGAATTAACGTGATGCAATAAACGTAATGCATAAACATATGCATCAGTGGGGGGGCTGTGATAAAAAGAGAGATGAACACAGATGTAGCTGTAACTGAGTTCATGGGTCAGTGCAGGCAGAGTGAAGGGCCAAGATATGTGTGTGTGTGTGTGTGTGTGTGTGTGCGTGTGTATGCAAGCATGTGAAAGAGAGAGAGAGTCTTTGAGTTTGTGGGTGTCTGCATCTGTGTGAATCGAAATGTACACGCAGTATTGCAAGAATATGACTGGTAATATGGTGTTTATAATAGGTTGTGTATAGCAGAGTTAGGGTGTTTATAGTACGGTGAGGAACTTTTTGTAGTAGAGTTAGGATTTTGACGGCAGTGTAAGGGAGTGTGTATCAGAGTTAGAATGCTTTCAGCAGAGTTAGGGTTTTGGTGGCAGGGTAAGGGTGCACATAACAGTGAGTTCAGGTCTATGCAGCAGGGTAAGGGGATGTGTAGCAGAGGTAGAGTGATTGTCACAGCGTGAAGGTCTGTGTAATGGGGAAAGGGTGTCTACAGCAGAACTAGCATGTTTGTAGCAGGGTGAGGGTGCATGTAAAAGGGATAAGCCTCATCCCAGGAAACCAGTTCAAAGGAGCATTAAACCCTAGAGACTCTCCAGGGTGCAGGTTCTGGTAATGACTGGAGATGACAGATTTACAGTGAAACTGAGGCAATGGCAACTGTCCTGTTAAAAATCTGGAGCTCGAAAACAGAAATACTGGTCAGAGACAGGAAAAGTCAGTGATGTCGTGGAGTGTTTTGAAAGAGAATAATTCCTCTGAGAAAACAATTAGGATTACTTCCAGGTGTCACAGACCAGCTTTGCTGAAGAAAGAAGCTAGTCATCCATTGTTTCATACCCTGTGTGTTCAAAGAGACATGAGCCTTGTATTTAATTATTTTAATGTCAGTTGAAACTGGGCATATGTGTATCTATGTGTGTGTGTGTGTGTGTGTGTGTGTGTGTGTTTGTGTGTGTATCCAAGAGGGGAAAGAGTGAAGCTGTAATCAGTGAATCATTACAAGATATTGGAATCCCTCTCTTTTTTGATCTTTCTGACCATTCAGATTCAGAAGTGGTCTGTGCAGATTGACGGCTGAAGAATTTACAAAAAGCAAAATGCCTGACAAAAGCGTTCACTGAATTCTCTGTGCCTCTACTCCTGTCATCTTATCAGGAAGATCTGATGGTACAAGTATCACTCCATGTGAGATAGCATATTTGTCAGACAGAAATTTTGTTATGTCTCCTTTCCTCAGGGGGCAATCTATTCCTCTCATTCCTTCCTCTCCTCCCCTCCCCTCTCATGTCCCAGCTGGTTAGCGCCAGGTAAGATCAGCATGGGAAATGAAAGTATAAAACGACAGAGAGGGAGAGATAGCAGAGAGTGAAACGCACTACCTGGATGCTCCCTTCCTCCAATTCCCCCCACCCCCTGTCTTCTTTCTTTCCCCCGTTCAGGCTCTGAAATTACCCCACTTCTCTCTCCTTCCCGGGTCCTGGAGCTAGTCTGTAATTAGAAACGTGCCATTTCCCGGCGTGGGGCTGAGGGCACAACGTCTTTAATTACACCGTGCCCCTCCACGTCTCCCTGTCTTTGTGTCCCTGGAGAAGGGTGGGGGGTGCAGAGGAAACGGGTTCTGAAAGGGAGGCTCTGTCTATATAGACCCTCATAAAACCGTCACTAAAAATGTGTTCCCAATCATTCCCTGGCATTCCTTGAGAGAGGAGACCATTCTTCGCCTGACCATCGGCCCTCCCCTGACCGCCAACCAGCAGAGGCCACTTCCTGCTACCTCCTGACACAGCTCTCTAAGACCACTCATCTTAGAGTCTCAGACAAAATAGACTCAGCTGGAATACATTCACACCCATCGCTCACGCTTCACTGGTGCTCTTGAGCTGTAGTTCAGTGTGTTAGTTCAGAGGCTAAGGTGACTTGTATAACAAGAAGGTGTGAAATATGTGGGGTGGGGGTAGGGGAGAGGCAAGCAGGGGGTGGCTGGTTTAGGGGACAGCTTTGTGCCATTTATCAGTGCTCCACGTCTGGTCCAAAGAGACCAAGTCCCTTTAGAACAATCTTCATCTTCTCCACATTCTGGAAACTTCCATTAAGCCAGGTGTCTGAGTGACATGTGTGCACTTGGACGCTTTGAGGAGATGGGCAAGAGCCTTATACAGGAGGAAGAAGGGAGCACTCATACCGTGAACGGTCAGAGTGGCCGACGCCTCCGCCTTGCCCACCATGTTCTCCGCTACACAGGTGTAGGAGCCCACATCGGCGGGGATCACGCGGCGCAAGTTAAGGGTGTGGTCTTCTCGGATTTCATACCTGTGGTGGCAGGACATTAGCATACATACATGCAAACAGAAAAAAAAATATGCGCAAAAAGGAAGCATTGTGTGAGAACAGCACCACAAGTAAATCAAGGACCAGCTTATTATTGTTACAAGAATCATATCTTTCTCCGCGATAATTTTGTTCCATGAACCTGTTTGTTTTTGCTTTAATTCAGACTTGTATGTAGAAAGCACAGACAGGTACATCATTTCCAAAGGTCACCCAAATGACAGAGAAGAAAGGGCGCCTCCTACCTCCCTTTGGGCAGATCCCCATCCTCCTTCCTCCAGCGGACCGTGGGAATGGGGTCCCCCCTTGCCTCGCAGCGAAACTCCGCACTCCCCTCCACCAGCACCACACGGCTACTGGGCCTCTTCGTGAAAGTGGGACGTTCTGCACACAGACATAGCTCTGTCACCACCGACATCATCTCCTCCATCCTCATCTGGTCACAGAACTGCTACTGGGTTTATCACCAGCAGGGCTTACTGCACTGGTGACATTAGAGACCCTTCACACTGGTCTCATTTGAAATGTCTAAGAATTCCCAGTGTAACTTCTGGAGGTCACTGGAGGTAACCCCCTCGTCTCCAAAATCACAGCTAGCACTGGAGTTCAGAAGTTAGAGAAAATATTTAGAAAAGTAATCCCTGATATGCATCTAAGTGACCCGATACTTAAACCCCACTCCTTCCCCCCGTCGCTAAGTCAGAAGTCAGAAGATACAAATCTTAGTGACTTCCCTTAACGTCCGGCTGAAACACACACACACATACACACACACACACACACACACCACAGCTTCACCCCCAGCAACATTTCACAGACTTTCTCGGCTCCTCTAACTCGCTCATGTTTTGTGTTTTAATGCCTCCCTGGGATCTGAAATTCCACAGCTCTGCATATTTTAGGTCCCACAAAATACATGGCAAAAAGGCCTTAATAAAACCTTTTGGGTTGTTAAAGTCAGAACATTTATTCACACAGCTCCCAACAGACCCATTTCTGCTGACCTGTTTCTTCCATCAGCATTATTATTCTATTAGCATTATATATTTTTATTCGCCTTTATAAATATCTGGGCTCTGGTGCCGGCCCCCACTGGATCATGTGATAAGGAGTCTGGACAGACAGGATGTGGAGCATGAGAAGTAGGGGGCCAGGGGGTCAGTGGTCTGGTGGCTGCCGTGACACTGGGCAGTTGAACTGCGGGTCAGGGGCAGACTACATGGGGGGGGGGGCTGGGATACTGGCAGAGTCCATATGCAGATGTGAGACAAAGAGCTGGTCTTGTGTAATAGTGCTGGTCCCCCCTCTCCCCCCCAGCACTCTTTTTATGAGGGAATATAAACATAAACAAAAACACAGACAAACATTGCTGGAGATATACAGACATACAGACGTATCATTGGGGACAAGTGGCAAAAAGAAAAAGAGAGGAAGAAGATTTCTAGAGACAATGAAAACAAGCAGAAGGATCAAGATCACCAAGGACACACAGGCAGACAAGAGGATACCTGGAGGCACACAGACAGGGTGATAGACTGGATGTACGTAATACAGAGGCACAAGAAGACGAAAAAAGGTTCAGGGCTTACCCATGACGGTCAGCTCTGCGGTCTCGCTGTCCCTCTCTCCCACCATGTTGGTCCCCACACACACGTATTTCCCCGCGTCGCTCTTCCTCACGTTTGTGATCATCAGCTTCCCGCCTCGGATCTGCGAGACAGAATGAGCAGAGGAAGAAGAGGAAGAACAGAATGAATGGGAGGAAGATACAATGAATTGCAGTAAAAACCAGTGCTAAGTGTCCAATAAGGTCTACACAGTAGAGGTGCAAAGTGCCAATTTGAATGAGTTACCTTTACCATAACTATCAAGTGCCCAACCTGCAAGTTGAGGGATTTTACTATCAAGAAAATGACTTCAGTGGAATTAGTATCCTCCAAAACCTTTGGGTTTTGAAGACTTCAGCGGCCAGATCCAGGAAACTGTGCCTGACAACCATTTTTGTCCTTCGCAAGTGGACAGAAAGAAGAAACAGTTAACAAGCTTTAACGTTTAAAAGCAAATTATTCCTACATTCCCAGCTGCTCCTGCTGCTTGGCAGCACTGTACCTGACAAGTTTATTCCGCTCCGTCTGTCAGCTTATACGTCCTCAGGCTAGACCAAGCCAAGTTCACTACTTTCAACCTGCACGGCCGCACTACCCTCAGGCACCACCGGGGGCACTATACAACAAGTTACATAAGCTGTGAAGTCATTTGCATGATCTCAGCAGTTGCACTCAAAGTAAACAACCTCAGAGCATCAGTCCATTAGGAAAGAATGAGTGCTTGAGTACCATCAAACCAATCTTAAAGGAGCGTTTACCTCCCTGCAAAATTAAGACAGGGGAGCCAGGCCAGATGAGTATCTGTTTCAACTGGGGCATAGCTGTCATTTTCTAGTGCTTCCATTACAGGACAGGTGAGGCACTTTGTTCTCAGGCACTCGAGAGACATTATCATGACCCACTGTCTCCCAGCAGCCCCTGTGTTCCTGCCCTGTCAGTCATGACCAGGACAACAATGGCAGCACTGCAGACAGATACTCCAGAGGATTAAGGGTCTGCATAAACATATCGACCAACTAACACCACCTTTAGCCGCAACCCTGTAACAGACACTGTCATTAACGAATTTGTGTGTGAGTATTAGAGGTGGTGTCAATGGGAGGGCACTTCACACTGGAATGTAACAAAATAAAGGGACAAGTACCAAGGTGTCCTTCACACAGGTTGTAATGTGACACGTGAGAGACAGAGACAGAGAGAGTGTGAGTGTGTGTGTGTGAAAATCGGTCCCAGTATTACAGCCAATCAGCCCTCTGGAAGACTTATAGACCCCTCCCCCCTCCGGCTCAGTTAACACATCCAGAGATGCCTGGGGCATTCTATGAAATGCCTGCCCGCTGCGCTGTCTTATGGTTTCCCATGGGTTCAAAAGCATTTCTTTGTTTTTTTTTGAGACAGCGAGAAATTATTCACAAAGAAGAATCAAAGCTTGAACATTTGGCTTTGCGTCATCACATTACTGCAAGTTTGGACAAATAGTGGGCAGGTGAAGCAGTCCAGAGAGGAGTGTGTGTACGTGTGTGTGTCTGTGTCTGTTTGTGTAACACTGCAATACAGTACTCATTTGCTTTGCAGTGCAGCGTAAATTACATAGCTTGCAATGTTACATACTGTTTAATTATACGGCTTGCTATTTACTGAAGCAATTCATTTTAAGGTCTTTGCTCATTGTCCATGCCAGTGCCCCATTAACTTTCTGGTTACAAGTCCACTTCCTTAGCCACTTCACCACATTCCCACCTCCATGGCTCACTGACAACACAGCAACACTGTATGCTCTCTCCTTCGCTTGCCCTATGCGTGTACCCAGCAATGTCACTCAAACCAGACCCGAAGCCACGATGGAGCCGACATCTGGAACCGCGCAGCCTAGAACAAAGGACCCAGCGTCCTTTGAAGAGGATTCTTCAGATGTTCTTTTACATTCCGGAACACCATCACATTCCTTCAACCGCCCCCCCATCTACCCCCCCTACTTCGTCCACAGAGGTTCCAGCCCAACCCGTCTGTTTCTTACGCCTTCAAAAACAGGCTTTTTAATTAATTACGTCACTCAAGCGCTGCTTTAATGTGCCTCATATTATCCCCGTCTTCCTGTGCCCTGGTCTGTTTTTCTGTTCATTTATGCATCTGCTCATCCATCTGCTGGCCCCATCATTTAACCGGCACTAGTTAATGACTTCCATGCAGCTCCTCTGCTTAGTGTTCAGAAGGGATCCTTGTGAACATGTGTCCTGGCCCCGGTCACCCTTGCCTGGGAGAGGAGTGAGTCCCCTGTCCCTTTTCTTCTTGTCACCAAGGCACACAGCTCTCCAAAAAAAAATGCTGCCTCCAGCATCCAGACAAAAATCTTCCAGAATTTCCCCATGTTTAAACACGCAAACTCTAATGGGTTTACACCCACAATTTCATGTATCACTGCACAAAATCACAAATTACAACCAAAAAAAAAAACAATCACACAGATGTCCTCAGGGAGAGCTGAACTGAGCACGGCCAAAAGCAAACCAAAAGCGGATGTTATTGTTGAAACTGTGCATAAGGAGGACACTGAGCCAAAGAGCGCCTTTGTTTAGAGGGCTGCCAGTCCAATTAGGAAAAGGATATCTGTGGGCCAATGATCCCATTATTCAGCTGAAGTGAACTATGTTTACGCAACAGAAATGAAGCTGGACTCCCCCAAACCTCTCTCCCGACACCAGAGTAAACACACTATAGCTGGCCCTTGGAGAGACATCGGTGCGCGCTTCCAGATGATACCAGCTGTGACACTTCCCAGCAGTCTTGTGTACCAATGTAAATGCACTCTCCGCTTGGAAGCAGGGAGACAACAGCATGACAAAGGACTGCGATAAGACATAAACTGAGACGGACAGATAGGCGGATGGAGTGGCAATTCCCTGAGAGGCTCTAGTGAACAGAGGAAAGCTGTTATTCAGTCATGGTTAGAGACTGAAATATAGACATTAATTAGGAGACTGGAGAGTACAAAAAGAATAACATCCTCTGAGCTGGTGCCGACAGCCGTCCCTACTGATCAAGGCTGTCCATCATGAGTGCCAGCAGAGAACGCTTGGTACAGAGGGGGAGCTGCTTCAGATCAGTCTGCTGTCGTGTCCATTTCCTCTCAAACTCACTCACACACACACACACACACACACAAACACAGACATAGACACAGACACACACACACAGACACACACACACACACGTCATTACGCCCCCCCATCTACTCACCGATCAGGAATTGATGTGTGTACCTGGAGACAGATGCCATGATTCGATCGCATTTAAAACAGATTATGCCCTTGTTTCCCTTAATGGGGCTGTGGAACTGCCAAAAGCAGACTTTAATGTTCCTGACGGCCGCAGGCAGGCACAGACAGGGAATGAGGACACATGGTAGTGATGCTGACGAGTGTGTTTGGGCCCAACGTTCTCTCTCTCTCTGTTTCACGTGCACATACGCATGCATGTATGAACACACATATACACACACATACACACACCAAGCCCATCTTACTTTTTCATGGCTTAGTGACAACAAATATATTTTTTTTCAGCACAGCTCTCGGAAGACCCCATTCTTGTCTTTTTGTTTAGATGGAAGCAAGAAAATGCTCTTGAACACAGCAACAGTTTGCGACATATCAAAAGATGTGACTAAGATCTCTAAAGGCCCACTGGGAATTTGGCTTTTTCATTATTTTCCCTGAGCAAGCTGTTCTGTGGTCTGCCTGAATTCCAACAGACCAGAGTGAACTAGAGAGATGTCAGACAGCAATCCCCTTTGGTGCATTCGAGCAACCACAGTTCATTTTATCTGAAAGACTGCAGCTCCCATGGCACTGTATCCCACACCACTGCTGACACTGGACTGAACAGTCACTGGAGAAGTGACTGTTCAGCGCACATCTTTGGACATTCTTTGAAGTTGTGGGTTGAAAGGAAGCAAGGCCATTTCTCAAAGTGCTACCACATTGTTAGAATGTTTGTAGGACCATCATGGTTTGGCCTCTCTAAGGCCAAGACAGAGTGACACTAAGGACCTGCTTAATTAAAACAGATGACCGGATGGCTCTGCTCCAACTATCGAGTACATCCAGCCTGTTTGTTTCTAACCAGAGGCCACTGCGCCTGCTTTTTGTTCTATCTGTGTCTCATGAAGTCAATCTCTGTGACTTCAGAGACAATCTCTGTGCTTCAAATTGCATGGGTGGGATGTCAACAAATACTAAAGTAATGTACACTGATAATTAAAAATTGTAAAGAGATGCCTCAATTTTTAGAGTGCAAACACAGATACAGCAGGTGGTCACGTTTACTTCCAAACTTAATTGTTCACGGAGATACACTGCACCACATATTGAATCCCATATATAAAGTCTTTACATAAATGTAAGACAGTTAACTTTGATATTTTGCACATACAAATCATTATTTATCTCATTTAGACACACTACTCCAGGTGATCCATCCCCTTGTGATTTTCATAATGTCCTATCTCTCCCCTGCACATAGTGTTGCTCCTTCTCCTCTCACTGTTACTTCTCACATGTGCCCCACTGGCAGCCCCAACCCCCCTCTCCTGTCTGGCTTCTTCATTTACGTACACCCTCGCCCCTGCCCCGCCCAATGCCGGTCCTCCCCTCCCTTCCCTCACCGTAATGCGCTCGGTCCAGTCGTTGATGTTGGCGCCGTCCTTCTTCCAGGAGATGGTGGGCTCCGGGTGTCCGCGAGGGGGCTGGCACTCCAGGACCGCCGGCTCACCTGCCGCCACCATCACATCTGATGGGTTCTGCCGAAAGTCGTCCCGCAAGACTGCAGAAGGAGAGAGGGGGTGGAAGGGTTAATGTTGCTTATCCACGTCAGTGGAGACATTAAAAATCACTCACATGCTGTACTGTTTTAGTACTAAAGGCAGAAGACCAAAGCATAGTTCAATATGAATGGCTCTGTGCCACAAACAAGACCTGCACTCCCAGTGCAGCCAGGATCAGAGCTACAGTAGAAACAGAGCCAATACCAACATCAGGGCGAAAGCATGAATCAGAACCAGGATGACAGCCAGGTTTAAAACTAGGCTTAGATCTAGAATCAAAACCAAGCATTGAACCAAGATTCAAAGCAGGATCAAAACTGTGATAAGACCCAGGAGCAAGGTCCAGTCGCACAGTCGAAAGCACAGAGTTGCCAGGGGACTGTCGCCATGGTCACCTCAGTGAGCAGCAGTATGAATTAGTTGACTCTGGCCACTGGCATCGCAAGGTTGAAACCTAGCAGGGGGACACTGCTGTTTAACTTTGAGATCAGCCATGCTCCCTTCATAATTCAACATTTGCACTAAAGCCTCACTCTTCTCTTCAAGCAGTAAACCAACAGAGGTACATATTTGTATTGCAATTAGAATAAAGATTTGCTGGCTTTGTTTGAACTGAGCAGGGAATAAAACAGTTTCTGCCTGAGCACACAGGCTAGTGTCTCCTTCCTCAATACTTTGGGCCATATGAACATTTAAACCATTGTAGGAAAATGTCTTCCGAACATTTACCAAGACAGATGAACCATTAACAAGGAGAAGAAACGCTTCAGAAAAAACACATGTCACTGAGGCACCAAAGGCAATTACTGACTTCTGCAAGGCCACATTTAGTCTGCAGAAACAACGACTTGGTCAGAAACCTGCTCCTGGACATTTTTTTTCTGCATGGCAGCCCACCCCCAGAGCTGGTGCTGCAGTGTATCAGGGGATTGGCAGAAGGTTGCCCCGAAGGTGTGA
This sequence comes from Megalops cyprinoides, assembly GCF_013368585.1. Taxonomy (NCBI): domain Eukaryota; kingdom Metazoa; phylum Chordata; class Actinopteri; order Elopiformes; family Megalopidae; genus Megalops; species Megalops cyprinoides. The sequence continues at coordinate 34,856,229 of NC_050585.1, read as the reverse complement.
AAGACAGAAACTTCACCCCTTTTATGAGCAGAAAGACACTGATGTATAACTAATGATGTGCAATCCCTTTCGGTTTTCCTGCAGAGGCACTAGGCCAATAATTGCTTTCCCAGCTGAAGTGTATATATACAGCCAGGCCTCTGGGAGCAGTATGTGGTCATAAATTTGGGCTATACCCAATTCTTCCACTCCTCTCCTCTCATGTCTCACCTTCACTGTTGTTCCCTAAATGCCTTGCCCCTGACCGTCACGTGTTGTCCTGGCAGTGCACGGATGCATAGACAACTGAACATGTATAAATGCAGTATACAGTTACGAGGAGTTTTCTATGGAATCCGTTCGTTTAAGAAAGAACGAAACTAAGATATTAGTCAGGGGTTAGGACTGCAGCCTTGAATCAATATAATCATATATAAAGTCAAACATTTCTCAAATTTAAAAATTTTACCTTCAATATCAAGGACCACATTGGAAATAAGACCTAATAAGGCCTTCTTGTGTCACTTGTTTTTTCTAATCACCAAATATAAAGAAACTAAAGTAGCTAGCACTTTGCAATACCCATTAAACAACAGATAGGTGCAGAGTGAAACAGATGTCACCATCACAACAACAGATTTCATTCCATTTTAGAGTCCTGAGAGAGTTGTCACATTCCAGCTCCTCTCTCACTGCCCTGGCAGGCAGTCTGCTTTGACTACTGTCTTTCAGCTGGTGTTTGTCCCTACCTGCCTCCCTCGGCCTGAGGTATTCGCACAGATAGCCTGGCTCTAAGCATGTGTACATAAGCCATGCAAAAAGGCATTGCAAATCCACAGTCAAATTGTGAAGCACAATGGGACAGATCAACAATGCTGGAGCTTTTGAAAGCCATAAAAGCAACATCATGCTTGTGTGTCGGCGTGCATGTGATGTAAATGGGCCCTCTGACACAGGATCTGACATAGGATAGACACGTTTCACTCTGTGGTGAAAACCACAGGTCGCCCTGCTCTAGTTGCGCTCTCTGAAAACACTCCTGCCCTTGAACTCCATGTTGGCTAGCACTGGGTTGTGAAAGACCAGCAGGGGCTGGTAGCCATCGGGCTTAGAGCAAAACTACATGCTGACCTCTAGCCCATCCCTCCACCAGCCCATCCCTCCACCAGTCCCCCCCCCATCTCTCCGCTTCTTACAATCCCTCTCTCTGGGTAGACAGAGTGCCACTGATGACAGCACATCACAGGACACCGGCTGACCCCTGACCACATGGAGCCCCTCTCCCGCGCCGAGCTGGGAATCGTAATCCTGTTAGGGAGCTCGAGATGGGTTCTACAGCCGTGCCTCTGGCGTCAGACAGATCCCATCTCTCTGAGAAGCAGCGAGACTCTGCCTCATAACACAACCCAGCAGCAACAAAACAGGGAAAACAAGCTCCAGCGTTCAGTCCCAAAACACAGGTTATTTTGCAAAAGGGTTCCTTGTTACCTTTAATGACTTTAAAAGCATGAGCCAAAATACTGTAACCAAAGAATGTTCCAGTTTCTAACTGTTTCTATCCTGAATTACATGCTTTCCAAGTATTTACTGTGTATTGTTATACTTGCTATATTGTATTTTCGTGTGTATATTCTGTAAAAGCTGTATGTACTGTAACTGATACTGCCCCTTGGCCAGAACTCCCTGGCAAACGTTATTTCATATCTCAATGGGAAATTTCCTGGTAACAATAAAGAAATAAATTTTTAAAAATCATCTCCACATGCTCCCCCTCCACGCTCCCCTCGCTCACACACAGAGTTCCGCGTGGTTTTAATAGCGGCCTTGTTGCTGTGGTGCGTCTACCGCATGTGTTTTTGCATACTGACGCCATACTACCACCCTGTTTTTCCGCATCTCCCTCACGCCTATGGTAAAATCTCCATGGGGACACCAAAGCAGCCAGGGAAAAAAGGGAGCTCCTCCATTCCACAGGATCCAACTTTGGCAGGGGTCTGCAATCCTGAACTAGGACAACCATTCACACACATGGACCCCCGAATCAGACCCTAATACGACACTACTGTCTTTAGCTCTTTTCACATGACTGCTCAGTGGATTCAAGGGTATTCTTCTCTTTTCCCCTCTTCCTTTCTTCCAGTGGAAATGGGAAACAGATGCCAAGTTGTCAAATTAACGTTGAAATCCCTGTCCAGCTGCACGGCTCAGGCATTAATGAAAGTGAAGGCTTAGCACCACACCGGCCCGCACAGGCACAATCAAGTGAGCTGTGTTTGGAGAAAATGAAAGCCTCCTAGAGAATACAAATAAGCTCCCCCTTCCATTGCGCAAAAATATAGGACTGACTAGTTAAAAAAACACACACACACAGATGGAGATTGTTTCTTTTTCATGTCAGGATTTTCACCATCAATGAGAATCAAAGATTTGAAATCTTTCCTATATAATGTGTGATATAGGAAATGTGCTATGTAACAGCAGGAGGTTGGGAGATATTATAAAAAAAAAACAACTTTAAAATACAGAGACAGGGTGGGAGAGAGAAATGCATGTGTGTGTGTGTGTGTGTATATATGTATGTACGTTGTTTACATCATGTATGTATGTTTTCTTAATATCATTTTCATTACTGCTTTGGGAAAACTGCTTTTTTGTCCTACCAATAAAGCACCATTGAACTGAGTTGGAACTGAGAGTGAGAGAGAGACAGACAGACACAGGGAGAAAGACAAAGAAAAAGGAGTACACAGACAGAGGGAGACAGAGGTAGAGCGCCCAAGGAGGGAGCGTATTGTCATGCTCATGATGAACTGGGCAAATTTCACTAATTTGGAGGCCGAGGCTCCTCTGACGCAAGCCAAACCCAGCAAGTCATGCATAACATTGGGGATTAGAAGCCCGAGTGCTCAGTCCAGCCATGAATCTGGAACTGTAACCAGACACGAACAACCAGAAAATATGACATGATTAATCACTCCCAGATGTTCTTCCTGCCCAGTGTTTTTCAGCATCTTTTCTCATTTTTTTTTTCTTCACAGAGGAGGACAAGATGTGTGATGACCAGTGCAGACGAGCAGAACAAATTACAATGACCTTGTAGTTGTAAGCGTTTTTTTTCCCACACCAGTACACTTCTGTTCCTCTGATCAAAGGGAGGGGGCGGCAGTGGGGGTCCTGTCAATCACGCTGCAGCTGACTGGTGGATGATGGGAAACAGCTGTCTGCCTCGTGTCACGTGATCAACTGCATTCCTCCCGAGACGCGAAATGTTCAGCTGCGGTCAGTTGAGCTTACGCACTCACAGGTCACACTGTGGGGCCTCTGATCAATATGTTGGCTGAACTGTGTAAAGATCTTGTTCAGACCTTGATTGGATCCACTCCCCCCATGCACAGGAACAGCCCAGCTTTGATTGTTGCAATGTTCTGTATAATGTTGCTGTAACACTCTAGTAAAGCTGGTACCCACAATAGCATTAGGGAATGAATTTGCTACATTTTTCTGAGCAAAAAAAAATTGCCTTAAACGTGCTGTAAAAATCCTGTCTTCAGAGTAGGCATTTGGCTCCTGCTACCTCAGGCCGAGTAGCCAGGGGAAATCAAAGACAGGTCTTGGACTCCTTGGCCTGGGGATTCACTCTGAAGCTGGCTGTGGGACAGCACTCGGGATTGCTGCATCCCATTGTGTCGAGACCTACAGCAGCATTAAATATCCCCTTGGCAGCGGATGGCTGAAGCCACATGCACCCCCAAGAGACAAAGATCAGGATCACCAGAGCTGTAGGAATGCTGAGCACCTGTCACCACTTCCGGATCTGAGATCACAGATTGGGCCCTGAGTCTTGAAAGACTTGCTGGGAAAAATAAATAGACTTCCTTGCAAAAGTATCCAGACCCTTGAACAATTCTCCTATTTTATTGAATTACAAATGATACATTGAAATTTTGTTCTGTGTGACATTTTATTCAAAAATACTGAAACTCAAAATTAATTATTTTAAGGCGACATTGGCTTTATGTTACCAATGCCACCTTAAAATAATTAATTCTGAGTTTCAGTGTTTCCAGACAGAATATCTCTACGCATATTCAGAGACCAGCAGGCCACTTTACCTGTTTGGTCAAAACCGCCTGCGTTTTAAGCGCCCTGCGTGGACTCCTGTGAGTCAGTCCCATGCTGTCTGGAGTGCCAACACGCCACTGTTCCGGTGACCCATTCCTGTCCAACACTCCAGCTGGCACTTGGCTGGCATGCTCCCGCTGGTCACCGTGCCAGTCCGACCCGTCAGAGGAAAGGGCCCCGCTTCCCAGGCCAACAGGATTAAGGCCCCGAGCCAGGAGCCAACGGCGGCCAGCGAGACTTGGCCCTCGGCCAGGGAAACTGCAGCCCTGACACCAGCAGCACAACACTCCATTACCCACGCACCCCCCCCCACCCCCCACCCCAAATCCCTACCCCTTCCCAAACACCATCACCGTGGGGGAGCCCCGCCCCCGTGAGGGACTGTTTTACACAGACAGTTGGACCTTTCATTTGCATGTGTTTATTTTCATATTCATAACACTTTTCATCAGGTCAGTGGAGATGGAGTAAGAGGGAAAGGGGAGGGGGAGTGGTTGTGCGTTTGAGAGACTTGGCACCTCTAAGTTCAATAAACAGTGCCTCTTTGATTGGAGTGCTGGAGAGAGGGAGCTGGACCAACATAAAGAAACCGCTGGAGTGCTCTCTGGTTGAGGGCGGGTTGTCTCACCAGTGATCCTGAAAATCTGCCCTTCTCCCTGCGATGGTTGCAGCCCTCTTGGGTAACCAGGGTCACCCAACTACCACCCTACACTATAGGATCTACATTATTTGGGAATGTAGCCCTAATTTCACAGCCTGCATGACAGTCAGACTATCTGTGTAACAAGGAAGAATGTTACAAACAAACACTCGCCTCCCTGCAATTCAATTTCAGAACCACTGTAATTCTCCTCTCACTTCTCTTACTAGACCACTAATTTTTCCTCACCTTCAAGATACACGCGCAAACATGGGAACATTTGCATGTCATTCTATGCAGAAAAGCATACTGCATAAAGTTTTGGCATGACTGAAACTTCATGTTTATTAAGTGAAGGTACTGATGTGCTCATCCATATGTGAAACCATTCAGAAGCCAGTATAGTTTGATAGCAGCTGTTCAGGAAGGCTAATGTGACTTCGGAGGCAGGCCATATGCAATGTACTACCATGCTGGTCCTGGGGGGGGGGGGGGGGGGGAGGTTATCATGTGACTCTTTTTGAAACACTGCCCCTGATGTTAAGACCAAATGTTCTATAATACCCCGATCATTAAGGTGGGGCTCTGGAATGGCAGATATTAGATTTGCCCAACACTGGGCAGAGTGCCTTGTCCCACAACACCCCCCCCCCCCCCTTTACATGGAGTCCCTCTCATTAAAGAGAAATGCTGTGGAGACTTCTTTCTGAAAACACACAAATTATCGCCTGGAGGGTAGAAATTCACAGGGGGAGACTGAGTAAATAAATACAACGGAAGTCTTCAACATTTTCTCCCTTCCTCAACTGAAGAAGCCAAGGAAGCTTTTCTGAAGTTGTGTGTGTGTTTCTGTGTGTAGAGTCTACATAATGCACATATACAATACATTACAGTGATTGGGTTCTGTGATCAAGCAACTGATGTATGGTAGTATACTTGGCTTCCCTTGTCTAGTCAGGTTGCACAAGTTAACTTAGATAGGGCTTGAATAGTGTTATGGTCATGCTCACTGGTCTGGGAGTGTTGTTAGCCTGGTCTGACACTGTTGCTCATAACACAATGTGAAGATTGGGTGACCCTGTGGGAAACAGTGATCACATCTTAATGTCTGTCCTCTATGAGATCAGTTAGGGAACGAATACTGTCATGAGATGATTGTCTATGATATTACGATGGGGTTGTCAAGATACCCCTCAATGGTAGATGTATGGTGGCGGCTTCTTTCCACTTCTAGCTACTGGAGAATCTTCCTTTCAGTCTCAGCCATCAAGATATGTGTGTGTGCTTTTCATGTTCAGTAATAAAAAAACAGAGAAACTTTAATAATTCACATGCCCAAAAGACAGTTTTACCACACACATCTCTCTACAACCATTTTCTTTGCTTGTATTAAATAAATAAATATCTGAACTATCTGACATTTATATGCAGTGTTGTAGATACTATAAAAACATCCTGCTGTGCTGGCAGTACTGAAATATTACTGTGCCTGCCAATGAGAATGAGCATGTGTGTGTGTGTGTGTGTGTGTGCGCGTGTGTAGGCGCTGGCATGTGCATGCACAGATGAGTTTTAATACTCTCTGATTGAGCAGCCATATGAGAGTTCATAGAGGGCCTCATTGAAAAACTGTACATCTGAAATTTCTGACATTCTAATCCTCTGTGCATGTATACGTACAGCGAGGGAGAGCAAGGAATTAAAGCCAACTAAAAAGGTTGCGACTTTCCTTTCATCTTTTTTTCTGCTTCATGGAAGATGTAGTTTAATGCAAGGCATTTCACATGCTTTACTTACAAAAATAAAAAAAAGACATGGAATGATGGACAGAGTTTGGGGTTGGGGGGGGGGGGGGTGTTGGCAATCTGCCACAGGAGAGGAGAAGCTGGCATTACATCAATGTTTAAAACTACAGAGTAACCCGATACTGGCTGTTTAAAGAGAGAGAATGCAGAGAAAAAGAGCGGAGAAGAGAAAAACAGGCAGGGATAAAGAAATGGCAGATCATTCAGTCTTTCATCGAGGGTACTCCCATTTCATCACACCACCAGCGTCCTCCAATCTCTTTACCATCCATACATGTGCCATGTTAGCGCGCTTGGTACATGCTGCTCACGAAACATTGGAAGACAGGTAGGGAGTAAGCAAAAGAAGGAAGGGGAGAAATGAGGGGGCAGAGACATTGTGTGTGAGACTCTGGTGAATCTATTAAATGGGTTCATTTCTTACTCTAATTAGCATGCAAATTTCCATCATCAACCATTTCCATATGCGACACGCAGTCGCTAAGCCCTACTGCCACTTAACCCTGCAGGCAGTTAACAGCCACACACCGCTACGACACTGAAAACTTTATGCCCACTAAACCTTAAGGCTACTACATCCTATGGCCACTTAACCCTAGGGCCAATAAAGCCTAGTTCCACTAAATCCTTACAGCACCTATGCCAAACTACAACTACTACACCCTTCCAGATGGACCCTGGGAAGATTGCTTCCACATGCTCCAACACAGCCATTAAGCCCTAGCAGATGGCCCATGAGGAATGAAAGCTCTCCTAATCCCTGCCAGGGAGTGCATCTGAAGAAGGGAGAGATGGAGAGAGGGGGGGGGGGGGGAAGGGAAGCAAGAAAGGGAGGGATGGCTAGTAGCGATTGCTCTGCTTGTCCATTTTTTAACGTTGATGAAAGTCAAACGACAATGGTGCCTACAACGACCCCAGATCTGGAACAGGAGGAAAATGTTCACGGTTAATGGGATGCACAGATTTCTTACGGCTATGGTAGGGGGTATGGATAAAGAGCACACATCGTTTCTACTTCAGGTTTTATGGGTTTCTCTGCTACTGTTCAGGTGGCAAACATCCCAGAGTGTGATATACAGCCTTGTTTTTTTTTGCTTTGACACACAGGCAGGTCCACACTGAAGGATGAAACTGGCGTCTGCTGCAGTAATGGACAGTGGCCTCCAAAATATTGACAGGATTTATAACCCTGAGAGGAAATGTACAGTTTACATCCTTTTTTGTACAGCTAGTGATCATGAAATGTAGCCCCAACAGACACAGTGCACTTTGGGTTAGAGCTAATGAGGCATATATGTTACACATAAAAGATATATTTATCTGTATGCAGGATTCATTATTGGGAAATATAAGGAATGTCTATGCATATAAAGAATGTACTTTACAATGTATAAAGTTTTACAGTATAGGCTACCATATACACACATAGACATACACATATAAAATGACAATGACTATTTCTTTGAAATTTAGAACATATTAGAAGGGGAGCCTGTGTGCTCAAAGGACAGCTGGACTGAGGAAGGCTGTCTTGTGGAGAAATATGGTGCCACTTCCCCTGAGAGTTCTTCTCTTTCTGTAGATAGAAATTCATACCACATGTCCTCATAGCTTGTTTACGCCATTTCCTCTGTTTCAGGCACTATATTAAAAACTGATGGATGGGTCAGACGTCCATATGATGTAACCGTAGGACCACAGCAACCACCTGATAAGAAGCTCTGATCCATTAAAAAAATTCAGCATTTATGATATGAAGCACAAGTAGTGTGCCACAGAATATAATGCCCTTATGAGAACTTTAAAGATGTCTAACGTTGCATGCATGGAAACACCTTCACTCTTCACTGAAGGGAGGAATCCTCTCTTGCATCTGCTGTGACTGGCAGAGTGGTGACATAAACCAGGACACGTTCTTCTTGTTCAGGCACTGCAAGACTGCAAGAAAATGGGTTTGGCAACCCATCCCTCTGTCATTACAGTCCTTTCTCATTGTGTGTGACAGGCTACATCAGATTCACCGTCTGAGATGTACAGTAAAGTGACATTTTCCTGCCAAACAATCATTCCATAAACAGCATTTAAGAATGATGTTCATCTTTAATGTACTTCAAATGTGGTTTAAGGCACTGAGGACATATTTTTGTTTTTCTTCAGGTGTACAGAAAGCCAGAATCATCACTCTCTTATGTATGTAATGTAATGTAGTTTTATGCATGGAATACATATGTAACATGCAACATTCCTCACATACTATGGCATGTATGCGAGGTGAGATACGTATAGTACAATATTATATTTCACATTCCTAAAGTCAGTTTAGGTCCATTTATATTCAAGGAAGGAATTCATGAAAATGTAAGGCATGGTAATGTCTACTCACATGAGACTGCATTCTTGTTATCTGAGAGTGTCTAAGCTGCAGGTTTCATAAATACTATATGTACAGACATGGACATCCTACACGTCATGTCACTTCCTAAACACAGGAATAATTGGGATAAATCTGAATGAAATGAGAGAAGAAATGATACATCAACATGAACAAAAAGCTCCCTCTGTTTCATAGACCGAACATGAGATAATCCATAGATAATCATTTTACAGTAGACCTTTTATTCTATAAGATACAGGTTGGAAGACAGAAGATGATTACAGTCTGTAAAAAAACATACAAAGTGCCTATTCTTTCCCCGCTCTCTCAAAAGTAAGTGCTTGTGTGTGTGCGTTGTATATTATTGTGTCTGTACACATTTCTCCTGCATTATCTATGCTCAGGAATCAGCAAGTCTCTGCATGCACCTTTGATTTTACAGAGCTGGGCACTGAGTAACAAATTCAGCTCAAAACAACAAAACAGCCAGGTCTGTGAAGACAAATTCAGACAGCAGTGTCCCAAGGGAACTGAAGTGCTTGTGCATTCGCAGTGCACTGGAAATACAGTGACATCTCACATCTACACAAAGCAAATAAATAATAGCGTAATAAAACCAATGTACCGATATATTACCATACCAATTACCAATCACCAATATATACCAAAAAAGAATATAGTAATGTGCAAGATGCAATACACATATGCTCAGCATCTTTAACATTGCCCATGAACACCCAAGAGGGCAGAATTTCCTGCTGTCCTCACCACTGCTGGCTCATTCATGGTCCTGTCAAGCCTCCATTCATTGCTTTCTTTAGCTTCCTTTCCAAATCCACATACTTGCTGTGTCTGCCGCCTTGTCTTAGATTGCACAGAAATTATTAACAGGCCTTCTGGCAGGGACCCAGGCATGCCCTCTGGGGGACAGCGAGCACCTGTGTGACCACACAAAAGTCCTAGTCACTTGTTGCACCGCTTCTGAAGAGTGGATGAAGAGTCGGATAAGACGCACAAAGCCGCTGCCCATCCTCCTTTCTGTCCTCAGGGAAATAAGTTTGTGGTTTCAGCTGGGTCTCTGTGGTGTAAGTGCTTTGTGGAAGGCTGCTTGGCCTTGAAGGCGCTACAAACTGCGGGCTGTCTAGATGATCTGATATGGATCACTCCCTTCAGTCAGCTGAACGCAATCTTCTTTGGTCTCAACTCTTGGCATGGAGAACTGTTTGCACTTGGATGTCACAACGGAATGGCTGAAAATAAACAGTCCTAGACGGACTAGCTGCTATTTGCGTTGGCGAAGTCGGGGATGGAGGAACGTCTCTCGCTCCTGTTTGAGTTGGAGCAAAAGGGGTGTCTGCGTTTCAATGCGCCGTGGAAACCGTGAGCTCGGCAGACGCCGTCGTCGTCATCATCATCATCATCCATCATCATCATCAACACAAATCCTACTGGCTGTGTCAGTCTTTCCCTTCAACAAGGGGGTCCGCCGTTTAGGCATGTAAATGTGCAGACTGCTAAACCGTAGGGACCTTATGCTGCCCTGGATCAGGGTGACTGTAGGGCCGAATAAATAATGTAATTACCTCGGTCGCAGGCATTCACAGGGGAGAGAGCTTGCTATGAGCAAAGGAGTCCTCCGCTTTCTGTCGACACCGGCTAAAATCCAGCTTCCCCCTGCTGAGGAACACTGAACGCCGAGGGGAAACTCACAGAGTGCTCATAGCAGCCCGGCGATGACAGGGCTGTAATTAACCCTCCACGAATGCATGGGAAAACGCTATCAATCTGAAATGGACCGGGCCTACTCCAACATGCAAGAGAGCGAGTGAGAGAGACAGAGAGAGAGAGAGAGAGCACTTTACTGCAATCTACCATATGATACAGCACTTCTCTGTATGATTGTGCTTTTTACTTTGGATTGTGAGCTGCCATTATCATTATGTGTCCGACTGCAGAGCAGAGAGCAAGGGCCCAGCTGATGACCTCCAGCCCCTGGCCGTGGGGCCCCTTGCAGAGACACCTATCTCAGTTACCCCTGACTCCAACTGGCTGGCAAGTCCCTGCTCCAAGCCGGGCCAGACACAGATAATGATCCCAGGCCAGCACCTTCCTTTGAGAGTCCTCTGTGCTTAAATGCTCTTTCTTCAAAAGGAAGAAATAAAACAGTAATAACTACACTGCCCAGGACCACTAAGCAGAAACAGAGCCTGTTATTTGGATTCAGACATTCCCCCTCTAACCAGCTGTGGCAGAAGGCACAATGATTATGTTACAGAAACCAGGTTGGTTCAGAGAAAGCATAATGTCACATTTGTTACAGTCCTGATATATTTATCTGGTGCCTTTTTCCCTTCTGTCTTGGGGCTGGTTGTGGAAAGTCAATTTTCTCTCTGACTAACTCTCCTGCCTTCTTTTCTTTTTTATTTCTGTCATGGACGTGGACCAAACCCAACTCTGAATGTTCTGCTTCTTTTCAATTTCCTCTTCAGCGCTGCTCCAACCCCCACTACACCCGCTGCCAAACAAACAGTTTAACCCCACCCCATCCCACCCCTGCATCTCTCTGCCCGTTTCTTCCAAAAGACTTGAACTGTTCCCTCTGTCTCTCTGCTTGATCCTTGCAGTTGAAGGCCAGACTCTTTCCTGCATTTCTCTGCCTGTTCCTCACAGCAGAAGGCCATACTCCTACCCTGCATTTCTCTGCGTGTTCCTCATAGCACAAGGCCAGACTCCCTCCCTGTATTTCTCTGCCTATGTCTCATCGCAGAAGGCCAGACTCCTTCCATGAATGTTTTTGGCAGTCTGTTCCAGCAGAATGCTGGACCATTTCCCTGCTTGGCAGCAGCACTGAAATCATCGGCAAATTGACACAACCAGAGGAACATGTCTGATTTCCCACAGAATAGAGCTAATCACCTCCTACCTGCCCTTCCCTACACCCAGAGTGGAGGGAGGACCAGGAGAAACCACAGCACAGAAACTGCGCCAAGCATTCAGAGCTTCACGAAATATTTCATCCCCGCCTCAGGCCCAGAGAGCCATCCCCATGCACACACGTTCAATCCTATGCAGGATCACAGCACAGGAGCACTGCCATGCTACATTAATGCACATAGCCTGCACTTTGGAAGAACGAAATTGCTTGGATAATTTGACCACAAATCCCTGTGTTTTTCAGTGCAAAAACCTTAGCTGAAGTGATAACAAATGCACTGGAAAATTAGACACAGGACAGGACTTCAAGTCATTCATACGTGTCACTGCACGCTCAGCGCCAGGCACCGTGACTAACAGCATCAGACCCTGAAACCTCCACCATGCTGAAACATAACACTAATATTGCGATCAAGGCACCCAATATTCATGCATTACCTGACACTGGTAGAGGACACAAAAAATGCATGTCAATGTATGGTAGGACATATAAAAATGTAAAAATATAAATAATATAAACAATATAAAAACTACATATAAAGCTGTGTAAAATTATACCATGTTAAGAGTCTATCAAATGCTGCATTAACCTATACATTCACATGAATACATTTACAAAGTGGGCAATTTAGATACTTTATAATATATACAGATTTTGTCTACATGCAAAATGTACTTCTTATATGTTGGATGTTATATTTGGACATGCACTGCTTTTTCAAAGTGGTCCACTGGGCAAGCCAGCTGTGCTTGGCCAACCTAGGTCACTGTCCTGTAACAACGGCTGTCTGCACACGCAGATTGCTCTCCTCTACCAACAGCAATAAATTCAAGTGCCTTGCCTGATAAAAGCGATAATGTTTGCAGGAAGCATCACTGTCAGCTGGCTGCCAGCTCCATTAAAGACATTCCTTTGCACTCGCAGCGATACTGAGCAGCCAGACAGCTGCAGCGTTATCCTTTTTTCAGGCTTCAGGCGCATGACACAGCCATTGTTCCAAAAGCACAACCTGATCTTAAAGACTGTGAGCGTTGCCGCATTTCTCCAGTGTCATCGGATCCCCCTCTCCTCAGATATCCACGCTGCTCTTTATTCTTCCCTCCTCTTTCATCTTGTGCTCCCGGGCAGTCTGGAACGGCCAAAGAGAATCTCTCCAGAATCTCTCCTTTATCTGGCCAGAGGTCTCCGGGACCCGCTCACGCACGCCACCTGCTTGGTCGCCTGTCAATCAAAACCCGTCGCCAGAACGTCTGCAGCCCGGCCCATGAGGCCAGCAGAGGGCGCACTCAGGCACGTGGCCCTGTGTCACTGCAAGGGCTCCAAGAGAGAAAGGAAGACGTTGGAACACAGGCAGGTTGTTATAGCTGCTTGAGGGAATGTAATGATGACTTGCTAAGTCCACTCTTCTTCTCCAAGTGTCACAGATGTGAGGAGCTTCAGCTATGGTCCTTTATCCACAGTACTCTACCACACCCCTCATATGACAGGCCTAATGTGTAGACATATGCAGCCCTGATTGATCTGATTCATTAAATATTTCCCACCAGACCTTTCAAACAGTTTACTCTTCATTGGTTCACACTGTGAAAAAGCTTATCCCGTAACGATTAGGACATTGACAAAAGCACAGTGTTGTCTGAACTGCAGGGTTCTGCAACAGATCAGCAACAAATCCAATTACACTGCCTCCAGAATAACTACCCCCCAGCGTAAACACACACACTCATACATAACACACACACACGCTCTCTCTCTCTCACACACACACACACACACACACACACACACACACACACACACACACACACACACAGTACAGTTCTTAGAAAACTGATGATATTGTCCATTATTAGGTCATTTGCTGCCATGGTCACGCTTGGACATGACAGACGTGACAGGGTTGGAGGGAGAGAGCAAACACACATTAATACAGTTTATTTTTGGGACAGCCTGGCATGAAAATAAGACGCAGCTCACCAAACTCCCCTGTCATGGTTGAGAAATTGGAGAATTACACTTTGTTTCAATTACTGTAAAGGCTGACACACGCACACACGCACACACAAGTACCTCACACAAGTACCTCACACATGAATAAGGTATAAATGACCACAATTAAACTCCTTCACTGCCTAATGGCAGAACTGTATTGAAGACACCACCATTACTGCCAAAGAGGTCGCTGTATGATACCAACAATAACAGGTTGCAATAACAGCATTAGAGGTGATATTTTTGCACTTACATATGCAACAGATGTTAGTATATGGGTACCTGCACTTAGGAGTATAAAGCAGTAGTATACAACAGGAGATTTTACAGCATATATTTGCTTAATTACCTCAGGTCAGCAAATGGTTAAGGCAAAACCATTGTTTGAGTATAGGGAAATGATAAGAATGGAAATTTCCATTATAATCAATGATTATAAATATGATACATATTTTATGTCCAAACACATCATATTTTTTATGATATGAAAGGATATTAATTTACCAAATGTTCATTAACTATGAAAATTAACGTGACTCGCCCACAAACATTTCCTGTTGCACAGCGTTCAGAAGGCACTGAATAATTAGTTTAATTGGCTGCGCTCATTTCACTGCAGCTGTGAATGTGTGAAAGGCTGAAACAAGCTGAACGTGACCCTCCCTGTCCATTCCAGCATGCGTGGTAAATTCTGTCACACACAGACAGTGAAAAATCACAGCACCAGACTGTTACTATTTCCTGTCTACCCCAAGAGAGATCAAATGACAGATGAAGATACGTGTGTTCAGAATAGCTAGGGATAGGATATCAAAGAAGCGACAGGCTGACATAAATACGCAAGAACACGTGCAGTCACATACTCTCACCAATTGAATTATTAATAAAGAACTGCAGAGATGAACACAACTGATTAATTTGGCAGAAAATGTTGAAAATCCAACCAAAGCCATTAACCTTATCAAACAATTCCTTCACAAATATTAATTAGAACAACACATCCCAATATCCCCTGCATGTCTGTAGGGTCATTATAGGTTCACTATGCCCTCTGCAAGAACATTTATGCCCACTTGGCCCTGTGTGGCAGGCAAATAAAGATTATAAACCAAAATGCAGAGAGGAGCAGAGCATTTGAATAGGGAGCATTTCGATAGAGGAAGTGAGGGAGTGGAGAAGGAATGGGACCTGGGTACGGAGACGGAGAGTGGGGTGGAGGGAATCATATGAAGGAGAGGGAGTACAGACAGGGAGAGAGAGAGAGAGAGAGAGAGAGAGAGAGACCTTGAAAAATAACTCCCTGTGAGATACCACAGGGAGGGTAAGAGAAGGATACAGGGGAGGGGAAGGGGGGTAGGGTGAAATGAGAGAGAAAGGAGAGAACACTCCGGGAAAGAGTATTGCTGCAGTTGATGGAACGCTGACCCAGCAACACAGGGCCCTGACTATCTGTGTCAAAAAGCAGCAAATACAGCAGATGAATGAAGGAAACGATAGTGCCTGCTTCACTCCGCAATTCTACAGCCCATTCTATTCATATCTTAACCCATCAATTCTATAGGAAGGAATTTACCATTCGTTAATGTTTTCAATTGCTTGGCAGATGACCTTATCTGCAACTGAATAAATGGTTATACATACGATCTGTTCATACAGTTAGATATTTTCTGAAGTAATCTCAGTTGAGCACCTTGCTCAAGGTTATAACAGCAGCGCTAAACGTGGGAATCCGACCATCAACTGTCGGGTGACAAGGTCTTTGCCTTAACCACTATTCTACACTGTTCATGTGACTGGAGCAGTGAACAAAAGATGTCCTAGGAACTCCTAGTTTTCCCCTAGGAATTATGGTCTGTATTTTCTGGGCGTGGGAGAAGTTGCTCTTTTGCATATGGTGCAGTTTCCCGTCATGGCAGGGCAGAAATAGAGGGGGTTAAAGTTCTGCTCTCATGAGGCTTCAAGCAGCGCGTATCATTGCGTTACACACATGCATTTATCACCGTCTCACGGTCCGGTGAGCAGGCGCATCGCGAAAATGTTAACGAGCTGCTTGGCTTCAAAGGGGAGCCATAAACCTGACCATTTTCCTGGGCTGGGATTTCAAATCCATTTCATATCTGTTTATCATCCATGGCGAAAGGAAAAGGTCACCAGAAACCTCTAAATAAAGGGGCGTCGCAGCTTTGTCTCCACGGCGTGTGCGCGCGTGCGCATGCATGCATGCGCGTGTGTACTCGAGTGTGCACTTCTCGCTCATTTTGAATGAGCTTACACAGTAGATCGATCATCTCTCCTGATTGACTACACGCTCATGCCTCTCGCGAACAATGCAGTCTTCAATCACAAACACACCATGAAATGTATCGTTTTTACTTCTCACCCTTCTTTGTCTGTGTCTGTCAACAGAAATTCTTCACACAAAGGAAGGCCAGCTCTCCCACTGCTACCTTAATATGGGTAGAAGGTGTCAACCAGCGCCAATTCTGCACACACTGTGCATTTTCAATGCAGTGGCATTCCGACAGACTTCTGAGACAATGCGACAATAGACAGCCATCTCTCACCGAGCACACACACACAGGCCCGCACACACACACACACATACAGGTGTACCAGGAGGCCAGGTGTGCTGGTGTACCACCAGCATTTGGATATAGAGCATTCAACATTTCATCTTCCCTTTGTGCAATCATCCCCAGCTTTGAGTCTTTTATTCTCTTGTTCCTTTCATCGTTGTTTCTCCCTTCACTCATTTCTGAATAACATAATTCCTTACATGCTCAATGGAGCAAGGACACTTCATTCAGCCAAACAGCAGTCTATTCTTGACCTGTGCGACTTCCCTTATCGTTAGGGTATAATAAAATATGACATTAAATTTCCCAACTATCTCTTTCATGCATGTAATGGCACTAAAACATTGAGGCACTGTATACCATGTACATTAAATTACTACCATTTAGCAGACTCTCTTATACAGAGCAGCTTACACAGGTTATAATTTTTCACATTATCCATTTATACAGATAGATATCTACTGTGGCAATTCTGGATTAAGTACCTTACCGAAGGGTACAACAGCAGTGCCCTAGCGGGACCCAGCAACCTCTCGGTAACAAGCCCAACTCCCAACAATTATGCTACACTGCTGCCTGAAATGTAAACTGCAAATACATTTTGAAAAATAACAGTACATGCATGCATATAAAGATATGTATTTTGTAATACTTTTGTTTAATGTTTACCTTAAATTTATATTTCACATCCATTTCTTCAAAAAAAGGGTCTCATTACAATCAGACCAGTTATTGAAGCAGAAAGAAAGGGATATAGACAGCTGAGCCATGCTAGCCATATCTTATTCACCTGCATTGCAAGCAATTGTCCCTGCATACTTCCAGTCCTCTCTCTGCTTTTAAGTTCCCCAACATATCATTACTAAAGCAGCTGCTTCCTGCTCAGGCTCACACACATAGTCATAGAGTAGGGACGATGGCCAGGCCTCACAACCACAAGAATAATAAAACGGCCATCAGCGGATATTTAAGGGTAAACAGTGAGCGCTCTCTGTGAGACAAATTCACAGCAGGGAGCATCGCGTCTATGTTTGGTTAAGACCAGGGGCTTCCTCCCGTGGGACAGCCATTGCCAAAGATACAGTTTCCAGATCGCACACAACGCTCTGTGTGATGTGCACTTCAAACCCCTTTTCCGGTGCGGTGTTCTGAATGTACGCCTTTATAATCTGACGTTCTGGAAAACCAAACAGAATCAAAGCAGCCTCTATTACAAGTTTACAAGCGCCATCCAGCTGCAGCCCAGCATTTTACCGCTGTTTTTGCAGGCATGTCCACTCTGGCCGTTTTAACACCCGGGGCCACTGTGGCCCATCAGTGGTGAGCGCTCCGGTGTGTTCGGGCTGAGTCACAGAGGAGGTAGAGGAAAGGACCTCCACAGTGTGGCTGCCCCCTTGATGTGGAGGGAAGTGGAGGGACCCTGTGTTGGTGAAACCACATTTACTGTAAGCCTTCCTGTGCACCCCATCCTGCCGTACAGCCCAGACTGACCGCAGCAGACCTCCAGAGAGTGAGGTTTCCTTGTAAGACTGGAGCTAACTGGACTCTGTGAACAAACCCTATCAGCCTTTATTCACTGTCCTCAGTCCTCACCCACACAATTCACAATTGGGATGTTAAACAGCATAATGCCAGACTGCGGAAAAAGTATTCCTGTGTGTGTATGAGTGTGTGTGTGTTTGTGTCTACACATACACACACACACACACACACACACACACACACACACACACACCAAGGATAGATATATTTTTTTCGCCAGTATATATATCTATAAATACTTTGTATTCTGACAGAGGCAGCCAGTGGATCATAACTAACAAAGAACAGTAGCACAAATTTGTTGATTGACTTCATAATTTGCAATACAGGTGTGCTTACATATAATAAATAGCTTTGCTTTTTGTACTGTAGAATTGGTTGGAGTTAATGCAATGGAAAGCAGTGAATTAAATGGAAAAGTCCGTCTTCCTCTCAGCCCGGCCTTACCGCTGCAGACTCTCTTCCAGCTGAGTGGCTAAGGTGAAGGACAGCACCAATGCGTCTGACCCCCTTCCGCAACGTCTTGTTTCCGATTTGCATGGTGTTGGGGGAAAAAGAGGCCGATTGTGTTCCGCCACCCCCCTGCAGGTTTGCCGTCTCTCTGCTGAGAGAAGTCTCTGGGGGTCCTTACGACAGTAGCTGCGTCTCCTTGTCCTGCCCCTATGGCACTGCGAGTCTCTCAGAGGAACGCTTCAGAAAAAAACACTCTGTCCGGGGCATAGGCATCTGTTTTGTATTATTGCGAATATTTCCCTTTTTATGCATGATGATTTTTTTCCCCCTTTGTTTCCCTGGTTTGGCTTGTCTTCAACTCTTTGTTTCTTGGACTCCGGAGATGTTCATAATGCCACCTTGATTATCTCAGTGCAAGTGCAGTCAATTGCTTCAATAACACCTTTATCTGTAACTGGCCTGTACCTCCAGCAAGGTTTGAATAATAATGCTCCTTCTTCTTGCACCGCAGATCTCAGACTTTAAAGAGTGGTACTTTATAACTCAATGCACAGTGATGAAAAAGCTGAGTGAAGCAGGAGGCTTCACATCCTACGGGAACTCACAGGTCAGGGTGGAAACAACTTAACCACCGGACAGCCCTGGAAAGAGGGACAGATTTGCAGACGCTGTTTTGACTTTGTGGCCAGACAGTTCCAAAGACGACTTGGTCAGATTAGATCATACATAGCTATGCGCTCTCACACAGTTACTTGGACCCACGCGTGGGCGCACACACAGAGCCGTGAGAGGTCAAATGAGCACTCAACGCTCCACACCTCTGCGCACACAGATCACAGCACATCATCACAGCGCCTGTCTTTCTTTCTTGTAAGAATGCTGAGGCATGGCATTTTCGATAAAGAGGTTTTTACAACCAGCAACCTCCTGACACCACAGACCAACCTGCAGCTAATGGACCTTCTGCACAGGCCAGAAACAAATGTCTAGAAGCCTTTTTTTCCCATGTATTAATCAGCCTTGTATTTTTCTCATGGCTGTCCCTCATACCCTTCCCACTTTGAACCCTGATGCTGCGGTCTTTTTATTACTCGTTACAGGCTCTCCACATCTCCACTGTCCTTGTGTGCCCCTCCCCCCCTTCCCGAAGATGAGAAAGAATTTGCCTCTGCTTCTAGGTAGAGAAGTGCCCTAATGAATAATTCCACAAGGCCTCCCTCCAAACTGATTATCTTACAGGGGTGTACACAGTAAAGGACAGTCCACTGGGTAATCTGTCTTTCAGAGGAGAGGGGTTTACACACATGAAAGGAGACAGGGAGACGCAGAAATACACACGTATAAAACCATTCAATATAATGCAAAGAAAAAAAATCAAATGATGCCTTAAATATTGAATGTTCCTCCTGGTTCATCTTAGATGTTGCATTCTGTTTTATCTTCAGGCCAAAGGAGTCTCAGCTGTGATTACTATCAGATTGGGAAGCGCTCAGATCCAGAGACATGGAATGTGGACAGTGCAGAAGGGCTGCAGACAGGGTGTTTGTGGGGGTGGGGGAGGGGGGCGGTGAGTGGACCTGCCTTCTAATTACATACATAAAATAAAGACAGGCATAAGCTCAGACAGACAAATAATCAGATCCCTACAACACCACTGCCTGTCCTGTAAGGTGACATATCTAAACATGCACTGTGTATGTATGTATTAAGGATGATAAATTCTACATAATGACATTTTCCAAACACAAAACCCTTAATAGCAGATTTAAAAAAAAATGAAGAAAAGGACAATAGTAAAGAGAAAGATAATCTCTCCTTCAATTCTTTAGTCAATACCAAAGTTGCCTTATATAATTAAAGGGAATGACTAGAGACAAAAAAAAAAAACATTTTTACAAAATGGCAAAAAAACCTTTTTACAATGGCATTTATTCCCCAGTCTTTCTGGTGTAACTTCCATCATCTCAAATGCGGAACCCTTCGCTTGTCAATCAAATTCCTCCTTGCAAAGTGAAAACATGGAAGTGTCACCCTGTAATGAGGTTCCTTTCTTAGTGGTTTCTAGGAGGTCTTTTATCTCTGTCATAAGTACCTAGAAAATCTGCTACTGTAATTGCACCCTTCCCTTTCACCTTGGAGATAATTCTCAAGAGAGTCAAGAAATGGTACAGTAATCACTGTTTCTTCATTCACGTACCCATAAAGCGTGGCATTTTTGTTGCCTTGATTTAATTACACATAATTACTGTGATTTCTGTTGTTAGTCACTCGTAAGGTAGAGGAACTTTTAAATCACATCCTTACTACCAGCCTCCGGCTGACAGTGGAGCTGTTACACGTCTTCAGAATTATTTTATAAGTGACTTCAGATGAGCTGACCTCATTGGTAAGGAAAGATTCATTATTCAGGAAACAAATGATGAACTCTCTCTCTAAATGAAACCATTCTGAACATAATACAACTGGGAGAAATTAAAGTGTGAAACATCATAATGCAACTATCAATGGTCTCAATAATGGCGTGGCCTTTAAAATGGTGAAGTGTCTACACCTTGGGCACTAGGAGTTATCTGGGTGTGGAGACCTGGTACCAACACTCTTGAAAACATGAATATAACTTATATGTTATCAAGTTTAAAAAAAAAGAGAAACACCCAGGTAATTCAACGACGCTTCTACAGGAAGTTTGAACCTGAAACAAGTCGGCCTGAAGTAAGTCATTCATATTTGAGGTGGGTCACACCTCCGCCTCGCTTTGACCACCTGCCTTCCTGTGCTCATCATTCATCTGAGTCAACACACACTGCATTTATGTCCCTCAGGATAATTACACTCATTGCCCAACATTTTGTTTGCCTCCATATCAATGTTCCAAATGTGCGTCACAGCATACCAAACAGGTTTCATTGCACCAAGACTCTCCTTTCTGTCGAGTCACAACAACGCAGTATCCATTTGCAGCTGAATCATGTCATTTCTGCGACCACAGGAATGGAGACTAAATGCCGGGTGCAGCAGACTCTATGCTTAATCTTGATTATAATTATTACAACCTATTTGATCCATAGCCGGCCGTTTCCAAGGCGATGCAAAATGCTTACCGTTTTTTGCACCTCCGGTAAGTGATCTGCAGTGCAGTTTGATCTTTACCGGGGCAACTGAGGTAAAGCACAAAAAAAAAGAGATGGGATTTGAACCCCTAACACTCAGGGCCTGTTCTAACCATCACATGCTGTTCAGCCTCTCTCTTTCATAGTGTGAGGGGAACAGTGCATCTTATCCCTGGTGTGCTGTAGGGCCGTCTAAAATCACAGTCGGTGCTGAGAAGCCAGAGGCCGCAGCTTCAGCCTCGTATATCACTGACTTCACTTCCTTTCTGCTGGGTTACGAATGCAAAATCAAGTAGCAGTTCAAGCTATCCTTCTTCTGCCCTGTTCATTGATCAGGAAGCAGTACACATGTTTTATGCATGTGGGCCTATTAGGGCCCTTGTTGGTAAAATACATCATAATATGGAGGTGTCAAGCACAGGTCAAGAGGCTATGACCTTTGACAATGAAGACGCCTCAGAGGTCAGCTCCTATGGAGCCAGTCATGGCAACAACCACCAGAAAGAGGGTCACCAAAGATTTACTCCTGAGCAGCAGAGCAGAAATATTTCCACCTTGTCAACGGGGGAATCGAAAAGTCAATGAAAGGAGGATGGAGTAATGTGTCTTCTGTGAAGGCTGACACCCCCATCACACATCACTAACTAAGGAAAACGTGCACTTTACAGCAACGACCGAGCGAACAATCTGGACCCTATTCATTACAGAGAATCAAAAGCGGCTCTAACAAAACGGCATGTGATGTGCATTCGAGGATGTGATTTACCCTTGGGTGACTCATCGCTTCAGCCAGCTGGAACTGCACGTGTGTGTCAGTCTACATTACAGAGTCCTCTATGTGGCCGTGCCAGTCTGTGTGTCGAAGGCTGAAGGTCCGGATTGCAAAGGCCACATTTCTTCTGCTTTGCGGGCCACGGAACAAATGCAGCCAATCTGTGCTGCTCCAATTCCCCGCCAGTCCTGGGCAGGAAAGACTCAACCCCTTCCAGTCAGCTCTTGCCTTATTCCTCCTCTACTCCTCTCTCCTCTGCCTCCCATCTCTCCCTCTGCTGCTGCTCATCCCTCTCGCACGTCTGGAATTCTTCCTGAAACCACACAGCTGGAACTCGGTGACCCGCACTTACATCTGATGGAGACCCCCCCCCCCCCACCAGCCCCCATCTTTTTCAAATCACAGGAAAGAAAGAAGTGGCAGGGTACAGCAGTTTTGGATAATTACACAGCCTTAAACTAATGCCCAGAGACAAACGGCTCTGTATATGAATCATTCCAGCGGCCGCCTGTTTTCATAACGTGCTGACGGGAGATTCAAATGAGGAACATCAATAAAAATTAGAACACCGACGGCGGGGACGTTACGGAGTTAACAGTTATGAATGAAGTGAATCCAGTTCTAGAGGCAGGGGCTATCTTCTCTGGGTAGCAATGAAGACTTCATCTTAAGGAGTATTTATCACTGAACGTTTGATCTCTGGCAGCTGGCTTTCTTCAACATGTTATTCCTTAACTCCCACAGAACTAAATCAAAAACAAAGATGGATACCGAGCGGAAGACAGAATAACATGCACTTAGCACCTAATTACCAGGATGGCTATAAATACCCTCTCAAGGCTAGTCCTCTATGTACTGCCAGATATACTGGGCTACTAAAAATCCACGACACACTTAAACCAAATAGTAAAACATGCCTTATTGCATTTCAATACAATTTTATTTTTCCTTGGAGACAGAAGCAGTAATTATGATTTTGTTAAATCCTTTGGGAATTGTGGCCATGCCCTGCAAAGCAAACAGAAACTTATACTTAAGACACTAGCTTATCAACATCCAGGATTGGCCAGTCTTGCCAAAAATAACTGTAATAAAGGAACAGAGAGAGGAGAAAAGCCATGGTAATTCCCCCAAAATTAAAACGAGAGAAAGCTCTCTTCTAACTGCATCCTGAAGCATCAAAGCCAAGGGTCTGTCAACTGATGGAGAGTGGGGGGATTCATGCATGCACATGCAAACACACACTCTAAAAACATTTATTATTATTCTTTATTCAGAGATACACTAGAGCTGTCAAAGACACAGTACACATCTCAATTTTTGTTCACATATCCTGCATAATTATTCATTTTGGTGGTGACAACAGCCTGCAGAGACAGAGAGTCTCCAATTCAGAAAAGGGATAAAGGTATTCCAAAATAATTTTGGCATCGCATATTTTGATTACATTCAGCCAAATAATATTTGACATATTTTCTTCACAAATGTTAGATGTTCAAATGTTGAAGTCACAATGAATTCATGTATGTGTGTGCGTGTATGCATATATGACAGACAGATAGAGACAAATATATTTTAAGGGTTCTTCTTTGAGGCATGCAGAGAAGGGGAAAGGGGGGGAGGGGGGTATAAAAGTGAAAAAGAGGAAGAGCATACACTTGAAAGATGAGAAGTGGGAACTCCATTACCACAGCCCTAATGGGACCCATTTGCATGAAGTGTCTTTGTATGTGAGGGGGGGGAATCAAAGCGGTGCTGCGATTACCCAGCATCTCACTTCCCCCATGATTCAATACCAGCAGGCGGTCCTCAGTCACAGGCAGCCTGCTCCGAGACAGGTAATGGCACATCCCGCGCCGGCCATGCAAAAAACAACAGGGGTGCATGAAAAAGAGCAAATGGAGGGGCGACTTAATTAAAGTTAATGGAAAAAGGAGACGCGAGCCTCCCAACTCTTCTCCCTCCATCTCCTCCCACAACCACACCCGGGCTCCGCTCTGTCCCCTACTCCTCTCTTCCTCTAATGCTGACTAACAAAGGGAGTGTTTCTTCAATTCTTTCACAGCAACCGCTCTGATTAGAAACACACCCCATCAGCCAAACTGCCTAATAATTCTTTTTTTTACTGTAATTCAAAAGTAACGGCTTGTTCCTACCAAGGAAACACATACAAAGAAAAAAAAACATCCACTTCCTTAACAGAGAGAGCATTTTTTTATAGGTGTCATTTTTACATTCATTTTTGTCTGACACTTTCTTACCAGTTTCACTGTTATCTCTCTTGTTACACCTGAAGAACTTTTTTTAGTCCATTGGAAGCAAACCCAGACATGTGAAAATAGAAATATTCACATGCATATGTATTACGATACCTACCAGGACAGAAACCAATCGGGTGGCAGTAAAGTGTAATGCTTAAGGAAACAGGCTGATGATAAGAAGGTTGCAGCCTGAATCAGGTAATGGCAAGGCTGCTGTGCCCTCAGTTAACCTGAACTGCTCCGGTAATTACGTATTGTATATAATAGATAGCACTGTATGAAAAAAGTGGAAGCTGTCTATGAGAATTACCATGCATAAAGACATCGTCATGTAAATAATAATAATAATAATAATAGTAGTTGTAGTACATGCATTGCATAAAATGTGCAAACAAAAGTGTGATAGCTATTGAGCACAGTGCTTAAAGAAAAAGAACAATTTCTGCTTTTCTCTCTCTCCCAGCTCAGATACAGTAGGTTATGTAAGTGCAGCAACAGAAAGGCGGGGATTTATGAGGGCAGGACAGATTCGGCTGATGGCAGGTCACTGGCGCCCTGGGGACCGCCTCCCAGTGTCCCAGTGTTCCAGTGTGCCCCTTCCCACCGCCTCGGCAGTGACAAATGCTCCCAATTTCCATTCATTTATCTCCGAGTGAAAGAGTGGCCCCAGCTCCCGTCAAATTAATCTTCATTGTGTTAACCTTCTCCCTCTGACACTTAAATCAAGAGATTCCGTATCATTCTCACAAGCAGTGAGGCGCACGCTTGCACACACACATGCACACACACACGGTACACTCCTTGGAAGGCTGGGGGTATTGTCCATTATTAGGTCATTTGCTGCCATGGTCACGCTGGGACATGACAGATGTGACAGGGTTGGAGGGAGAGAGCAAACACACATTAATACAGTTTATTTTTGGGAGAGCCTGGCGTGAAAATAAGGACACAGCTCACCGAACTCCCCTGTCACGGTTGAGGAATTGGAGAATTGCATTTTGTTTCAATTACTGTAAAGGCTGACATTCACACACACACGCACACACACAAACACGCACAGCAGACATACATGCACACTCATACAGTCCTACACTTCAGCAGGGCTCAATTTGCCCTAATAAAGCTGTGTCTCCCCCCCACTTGCTCCATCTCAGGCCTTGCGCCTAATCGCCAGCTCCACACACCATATATCCAGAGTTCCGGGACTCCCTAAATGCCCCTGAACCAGAATCTCCAATGTCCACCATCTCATCAGCTTCTCTGCTCTGTGAAATGATGAACACTGTCTCCATGATGTAGAGGAGAGTATCAATTTGAAGTCCGCTTTGAAGACAGAAGCCTTCATATGACATCAATGTAGAATCAAACCAAACAAATGTCTGTACGCTTGAAATAAATGCAATGAAAATAAAAAAAATATATCCCACACACACACGTACAGACACACACATGGGGAGGGGGACCCCTCATCTGCAACTGTTTCATGTTCTTATTGTCTCTGAAGCTTCCTCCACTCCATAAGACCCTGCGTTCCCTCACACCTGCGTGTATCTGGCAGCCAGTCCAGCAGCAAGACGGGCAGACCTGGGCCACACAGAGCGTTTTAATTTGCTCACTGCCGATGCATGCACATCTGCATACTCAACGCAAGAAGGCTGAGACCATTCGAATTATGTCACATTTACACCTCCTTCCAGGGTGAGAGAGAAGCAGTGCGGTGAGATGTTATCATACTTAATTAGTTTGTCGGACGAGACACTTCTGTACTATGTGAGACCTGCTTTGGAAGGCTGAATTAAAAGGCATGCTTGACTGCCTCAGAAGGGGTTGTCTCAGCTGTGGGGACATATTTGGGGGAAGGGGATGACGGCGATAGGGGAATGGCACTGGATATGCCACCCCCCCTCAGGAAATACCTATCAAAATGTATGCTTATCAAGAAGCCATTTCCACCTATGCGGAAATACTGGCCATCAACGAAAAACCACAGAGCAGAGAATCTCAAGTGCAGAGAGAGAAAAAAGAAAAAGAAAACAGAAAATGATCATAGCATGGCCTTCAATGCAACCCCTCCCCCTTTTCAAATGCTGCCTAATATTTCTAGGGCTGTACTGAAAAATTCAAAGCTTCAAAGCTTCATTCATTGAATCGGCATTCGATTGTGAAATTAAGCATTCGATTATTAGGATGGGTGCTCAGTTGCAGTTCTAAGGTTATTGCTACTGTAACACAAGAAATTTAGATGTTAAAGCGGCTTACTTTTTATTGTCATTTAACATAAACAATTTTGCCAATAAACTGTGGGGCGCCAAGTGTAACAGACCTTTTTTTCGTAGACAGAATGCCTTTTGTGCTATGAAACACATAAATTCATTACGAAACCATGTAACACCGTAACGCGCTTTGTCCACGAAAAACACAAACGCGTTAGCATTGTATCCACAAAATATTTGAGAGTACATACGTGCACAGAAAACACAACGGATGACTCCTGTCGTGCACTGAATTGACCGTTGCTTTTCATTCTGTGGACCAAAAAAACCTCATTTTGTAGACAAAAGTAATTCTTCCACGTAATAGATGTCCTAGGCCAGCATTTATGCTTTTGTGGCACGAAATGCAGAATGCGCTATACTATCATCATTCCGTGGCATCGAATATTTATTTTGTCCACTTAACTGTTTTGCTATATTACTGGAAGTATGATGTGCACGAAAGGGATTTAGCACAATATATTCCGTGATTCCGCAGTTACAGAAGGCATTCCGTCCACGAAAGCAAAGACTGCTTGAACTTTCGTACACATCTGTGTTTTGCTTAAGTACAAACTTAATTATGTTCATAGGCTATATTACTGAAGGTATGATGTGCACGGAAGGGCTTTGGTCCAATACATTCCGTGAGTCAGCAGTTTACGGAATGAATTATGTGTCATGAAATCGCACAGGAATAATTCCGTACACTAAAGCAAATTCTGCTTGAACTTTAGTAGACAGAACTGTTTGTTACATTCATTTGGTCACTTACTAAATGCCGAAACAACAGGCCGATGACGTCACGTCACAGACATTCAAAGCTTTGTTCGAAAAAGGTTGGCTAAAATTTGAATGGCAAAAAATGGCATTCGATACAGCCCTAAATATTTCTTCCCAAAAGAAGGAGACAATATAGTAAATAAGAATGCTCACTGATTTGTCTGCACTCGGGGGCGTTTTGAGTCCCTCTTATTAAACGGCAGTCTTTTTTCTAATAGTATCCGTATAAGGAGATTTTAAAACTCGAAATCTTCTCGCTCTCTTGCTTTTATTCTGTCATTCTCTATTCTTTCTCTCCCAGACCTACAGACTCTGTTTCCACTCAAGCTCACCAGAAAAAGGGTAAGAGCTACTATTAGGGCCGTGGAAGAGCATATGATGAGAAGCAGGCTTTGTGGACCACTAAACTCTACCTAAGACTCTGCCGATTACAGACCCTGCTAATCTCACATGAAGTCTGTGGGATCTCACATTAACGTTTCCAGCATCCCCTCACATGAAGAGAGCTCAGAAGAGCACCCTGCAATTAGAATGCCTGCCAGCCACCCTTTGGCTGGTGCTGGATTATAGCAGTGTCTGCGCCCAGTGCAGAGCTGGTAACACTTTCTGCTTTTAAAAGTGCAGCTCAGCCATCTCGGCCTAGGGAGATGTGACGCCTTGAGCATAGAGGCTTTAACTACGCTGCATGTCCCCTTTGGCTCAGAGACTATTCATGGCCTCTTTAGCTGAGAGACTAGTGTATTTGTGGTCCTTTTATCTGTGAGATTATTCACAGTCCCTTTAGCTGAGAGATGTCTGTATCTGTGGTCCCTTTAGCTGAGAAACTATTCACAGTCACTTTAGCTAAGACACTATTCCTGTTCCCTTGAGATGAGAGACTATTTGCAGCCTTGTTGGTTGACACAGAATCTGTGGTCTCTTTAACTGAGAAACTGCGTGTGTGTGTGTGTGTGTGTGTGTGTGTGTGTGTGTACATATCAGTGTCTGTCTATGTGTCTTCACTCCTAGCCTTGACCTCTACCTCGACACCTGCAACCCACATATCCCACACCCAGTGAGTCTTGAGAACACACAGGAAATGACAGATCACTTCGCAAAGCTCTTCTCTCTAATCAAATGGTAATTGCTGCAAAAGGGGAATACATGAACTGAATGAGAACACACACAACACACATACACACACACGGACATTGAGTACCCTGCTTCAAAATATGTATCTTATACTGGAACGACTGCCCGGGTGTCACACGATGGCTGGTGGTGAGAAGATGCTCGAGGGTCTCGTTTGGATGCTTGCTGGGAGAGAGAATTTGAGCCGGGTCTCTCCCCCAGGTGAGCACACTGACAGCTACTTCAGCAGCTATGTGCTCACTGAGCACAATGCCAGCAGCTCTGAAAACTCTTCACCCCCCCCCCCCCCCCACACACACACACACACACACATGCACACACAAACCTCCACTTAACAATTCTCAGCCTCCCCAACGGCGATACAACTATTGCCCCTGTCGCAAACAAAATATTGAAGGGAAAACATCTGATTAACATAGAAATGGCATACTAGAGGAACATGTGAAACGTGTATTGTAATTGGTAAATGTCAGTCACACATGGCCCACCTGCAGAGTGCTTATCAGATCGTGAAATGTGGCAGAGCGTAAATTAAACTGCTTCCACCTGACACAGACGTCTCATCCGCCAGGGAAAAGTACAGTACGTGAGGAATACCTCATTTCCAGTGCACTCAACATAAACAGTATAGTCCTCTCTTCTCTACATACACTCTTCCACAATGTAGCTCTTCATTTTACCAGGTATATTAGGAGAATAAGGCTGTTGTTAAGGGACGAATTTAAACAGAACTTTCTGGAAGGGTTGCAGAGAGCGCACATTGATCTAGGAGGGTCCTTTCTTACTTGGTGGACACTCGCCTCCCAGAGGATTTGAGAGGATTCCTTAACAAACCCCCTCTTCTACTCACCATATGAATGAATTTTCCAAAAGGTCAATCTGTATGCTAAGGTTGCTGTGCTGCAGTTCTGCTGTAGCCAATGACCACCAAGCTTCACAATCCCACCACCTTGGGAAATTCTGTGATTCTTAATGAGGTTTGAAAATCCATACTACTCTACTATGAAGTACTACTGTATATGATAGGATGAGCTGAGCTAACCTCATCACCAGGATGCAAACTGACAAAGTCATATTCAAATTCATATTACTACTTCATATTACTACTATTATGGCTATTATTATTATTACCATTTGTATAACCCTAGGTCTTAATCTGCCTGCACATGAGCAAAATAAATATAGGGCTTCAGCAAAATAAATTCAGCCAGTCAACACTAACAATTTCAGGTCTCCTGGAAAAAAAAAAACAGTGAAGCCCAAAGGCCAATCAAACAGATTCGATTTCACTCATATCTAGTAACACCAAATGATTTTTCTCCTCCTCTGCCTGTAACAGTATCTGCCTCCTCTGTGATCCTCGAGAGAAATCTCCGATTTTTAATGAGGCGCTGAGCTGGAGGATGGGGGAAGAAATAACAATCTCCCAGCTCAAAGGCCATCTTTGGGGAAAAGAGACCTCTGCCTGAGAGACAGAGAATCAATACTGAAAATCATAAATACATGGAAAAAAAACATTATTTCATCTGTACTACCAAAAAATATCAGAATTCTATGGACGTAAGTAGTGCTAGTTAAGACAATACCACTCCTCTTAACTTAAATATTGCACTTCTTTGTGAAATTATTTTTTATAAGATGTTTGCAAATGGCTTTCATTAGCAATGAAGCCTTTCATTTTTAATTTAAATCAAAAGTGAATTCTCCCTCTAAGAGGAAGCAGTGGTTCTGTGGCTCTGCTTCTCTTCCACCCTACAGACAGATACACTTCCATATTAATACCCCTCCTGTCCTCCCCGCCCCCCCTTAAAGGTGAGCATTCTACTGTGTGAGTGTGTGTGTACATGTGTGCAGGTAAACCCCTGTGTGTGTATGTATATGTATGTTCTCGTGTGTATGCATGTGTATGTGTATTTTTCCCATGAGCTTCCAGACAGGGATTGTGACTCTCTGCAGCCTCAAAGCTTGAATGAGGTGCCCTGGAAATGAGATTCCCCTCATGGCAATAAAGCCACAGGACACAAAGCCCCCACCCCCACCCCCCATGGAGAATCCAGGATATCTCAGTCATGGAAATAAAAAAAGGAATAATACAAACATGACAAAAAGAAAGCGCCTTTGAGCCCTGGCGACCACAGATCCTTCCTCAGGAAGAGATTACGCTCAGACTCCGGTCAAAAGGAGCGATGGGGAGGGAAGCACGGGCCTATTGGTGGCACCGTTTAGAAGTGCTTATGCATGTTTGAGATGGATCTGGATGTGAAAATCCCCACAGGAAAAGAGGATATATCTTTCCCAATCAAAATACAGCGCTTAACCTGCATCCTTGGATAAGCACAGTCACGTAATTAATTCCACCCGAAAAAGATTAGAGGGAGAAGGCGAGAGAGAGCGGCCTGAAGTGGTGCTGCAACAGAGAGCGGCCCCTCCGGCCCCACCCAGGTAGTGCCGGAGCGGAGGAGAAATTGAAGGGGATCAGAGAACAACAAAGAGACATCGGTATTGGGGCGGAGGAGAGAGAATGAAGCAGAATAAAAGTACCCCGGTATATACTATCCACGACTGCCGTTACGCTTTGATGTGCGTGGCAAATCTTTAAGAAAAATGAGGAAAAAAGTGTGAGCATGTACCTGTGCGCGTGCAGCTAATTCTGCCCCCTCAATTTGTGTGTGTGTGTGTGTGTGTGTGTACGTATGAGTGATTCCGCAAATGTGACATGCTTAGTGTTTTGGTTCTAAAACAATTAGATGTCATCTTGTAGTATTTCTCCCAGAACGAGCAGCAGCCAGCCCTTTGACCTCAGATCTCACCCTCTCTCTGCCCCCTGCTGTATAAACTTAATCACGACAGCCCCTGCTTCCTGATTTAACACAAACTCTTTCCCATCCTTGGGTGATGCTGTAGCATCACAAGCTGTGGAGCATGCCACTCCAGCTTGAATTCTTGGGGATACATTGCTGTTGTACCCTTGAGAAAGGAACTTATACCAAATCACTTGAATAAATACCCAGCTGTACAGTGGGTAATACGTAAAAATGAAAGTTATGTCTGTCTGTTAAGCACATGGAGAAGCATCCTTTCTGCTTAGACGATTACCTTCCACTATGCAAATAAATAATAATATAGAAAAATACAGACAGTAGTTATGAACACAGGATAAATTGTCTTTGGAGCCAGTGATTAGACAACAGGAAAGTTGCCAGTTGGAACAACTTCTCTGTACAATTCCCCTGGACTTCTGCAACTTCACTTAACTTACCATTCATTTTTTCAAATAGTCGAATGTTTACATAACCCCCCCCCCCCCCCCCACACACACACACACACACACACACACACACACACACACACACACTTATATATATCCCCCAACAGCCAGCAGAAAATACTCAGACAGAAAGTTCTGAATCTGAATAACGATATCCCTGGCAGTGCATCTCAGCTCTAACAGTTGAAATGGTCCCAGGGCCAATTACCTCGATGAAAAGGCTGTGGGCTACCATCCAAAGAGACAGACACAAAAATGCCACTGGTCTTGGTCAGCTGACCAAACAGTTTAAACATGTCTCCAGTGGCCCCTTTCAGTTCCACCAAAAATAAATTATGTTCCATAGAGCTACGGCTGAGGAGACGGACACTCTCTCTTTCAGAAGCTGTCCTTGATCCAATCCAGCGGCACAAATAAAGGTGGTTTGTGAATCTATCGTCTTGAGTACTGAAGCTATGATACCCTACAAAGCCTGAAATGGTGAAAAACTGAAGTCTTATTATCTGATATAGTCCTCGTCACATATTTTAACAGAGAGTTAAGATAAAATTATCAGCTGCCATTTCTATTCCACAGGTCCACCTCTGCGCTCCAAGAGTGGATCACAGAAACAGAGAGGATCCTGTACCTCAATCTCCACGCACAACACCGGGGCTTTAGAAACCCCCCATGCTATGCCAGCATCCTGCTCCAAATCAGCATTTCCATTCAACCATAATTAACTCAATTAACCTCTGATTACATGCTGCTGTGGGTGAAGGGTTTAACTTGATTAAGGAGTAAGTGAGAACAAAGCCCACCAAAGAGCTTGATGGAATAAGACTTGAGTGGAACAAGACCCTCGCTAAACTACAGCATTCTCTTATCACTCCACTATGCGTTAATGTAGAGCTGCCAAACTACCAGTGACACTTGATTTCTGCCACAAGAGACAAAGTCTTACTCAATTACTTTAAAATTATTGCTGTTATTGTGCCAGTTATTGCTCGTTTGTAACAATACAATTTGACAATACTGGGACACAGAAAAAGACACGTGTGTTCCAACCCAGGTTAGAGCAGATGCTGTAGAATATGTACTTTGGTTATTTAAAGTTCTGCCTTTGCTGGCAACATTTCATTTGCTCAGCAATGAAGTCAGACAGTCTGTTAGAAAGACATATATTGCCATTATTAATATGATCAATCTGAAAGAAAGACCAGCTGTGTATTTGTCCATGAGAGCTCTATTCAGCTCCACAATGACACAGCAGGGCCCCACACTAATGAAGGAGAATCCACTCTCCTTGACTCAATAAGCACCGCAAATATTTACACAGACCATGTCAGGCAGAGAGAAAGAGAAATGGAGGGGAAAGGGAGAGATAGGAGAATAGAAGAAAGAGAGCAAGAGAGTGAGAGAGAGCAAGGGAGGGAGAGCAGACCCCTAAAGAGACCCCCCTCCCCCAGATGTCCTTGAGAGCATGCCTGTAGCCTTACTGGGTTGCTCCACACAAAACCAATAAAATACCAATCACAGAGCAGCCCCCTTGCCCTGGCACTCTGAGGCAGTGACCGGCTCCTTCCTCTGTTCTTAGTCTAAAGGGCGTGCTTTTCTCCTTTACCCTCACAATGCCTGAGTGAACGGTCACGTAACAGCAGCCTGTAAATTAGGCGCAGGGGGGACTTTTTTGCTCTCCCCTCCGCCCTACTCACATGCCTTCCAACCGTGCCTGCTATCCAGAGTTCACCTACTCTATTCTTGCCATGACGGAAAGAGAGGGAAAGATAATAAACAAGCTCTGCCTCGAGGGATTCATAAACCACTGCAAGCAACACTTCTCTGTTTCCAAATGCAGACACCCCAGCCCCAGGACACGCCCCTCGATGCCACACCAGACCATAACCACAACCACAGGCTCCGCCCACAGACGGTCCACTGAAACAGCTGCTGCAGGCTGTAGGGTGACTCCTCTGCTTCTAGTGAAGACCACTGTTGGCCTTGTGTGTCATATTCCTGAAACCATCACTTTTTTCCCCTCATTTCAACTTCAACGTGAAGTTCAATGTGAAGTCAGCATTGAACCTTCTGGCTCTGAAATATTTGTTTAACACTGCACACATTCTCAGGAGAACAGTGTTAGGGTTCACACTTTTTAAGGGTCAGAGTCACAAAAGATTTATGATTCTGTCTAAGCTAAATCAGACACGAGGATTGTACATTTCAGAAAAAAAAAAAAAAAAAAAAAAAATTCAGACATAAACACACAGCCACACACAGACACAGACACAGAAACACACACACACACACACAGATCCACACAGAATCCTCCCCAGAACCTGGAAACCCGACTACACCTCCTGTCGATGTAAGACTTGGAGGCAGACTGTAAGTGGTGACCAGGTGCAGAATGGCCCTGTCATCAGCACTGGGACAGAAGTAGATGAGGGGGGGGGGGGGTGGGTTCTACGTTTTCACGATACTTGTCGACTCAGGTCAGACGAGCCAGACCAAGATGAGGATGTGAATCTGAAGAGGGAGGCGCACTTGGGGTCTCATAAAAGGTTACACTAAACACCAAATATAGATCTAAGCTCCGCTCCAGACATATATTCAGAGATGTGTGATAAAACTATCAGACTGGTAATAGCATGCTGACCCCGATTCCATGACTGAGTGTTTATCTGCCCTCAAAACCAAATTAACTTCAGGGCAGAACTCTTTCAGAGTGCAGATCAGAAAAGAAATCTCTCAGATCAGAAAAGCAGATCATGTCTGCAAGACTGCACAAACAAACACGACTACAGAAATGATAAGTTGTAATGAATGAGGTACTGAAAATGGAAAGTAGGGGAAAGAAATGAACCTAAAAAGTGAGTAAAACTGTGTGTACACAGTGGTTCTGGGCCAACAGGAATCTGGCAACAGAGGGGGGGGGCTGTTCTGCAGAAGTATTTATTAAGGGCTCGTATTTATTCAAATGTATGAGACTTTCAGGTTGTGGGAGGGAACGTGAGAGGGTCACCAGCCAGAGGGACTCACCCAGATACACTTTGGCCAACTGCAACAAGGCTCCCCTTCACAAAATTCTCAAAAGTAAGAAGAGACACTCAGGGGCAGCATAAAGCTTCAAGCGTTCGGCCAGAAAACAATCTCCTCAGACAACTCACAACAGCAGTGGCAGGCGGACAGCGCAGGGGGAATGAGGAAACCAGAGATTACAGGAATTGCTGAGACAAGAATGAGTGCAGCACTGAAGTGTAGAAGTGTAAAGCTGAAGGTCTACTGTACCTCCAGTCTCCTCAAACTGACACCATTCCCAACACAGGTCACTTCTACAGAAAAGGGGAGGAGAGAGGAGGAAAGGAGAGGACTGGGAAAGGGAGAAGGGGAGAAGGGGAGAAGGATAAGAGAGAAGGGAGAGGAGGTGGGCAGGGAGACTCTGTGTACTTTACCATTTCATCGATAAAACTGACAAATGATAACTTGTTAGAATCAGCAATCATGGAGAAAATGCTTATTTCTTTAATTTTCTTCTTCATTTGCCAATTGTTTGCATTGCATATTTCACCACAAGCTTGTTTGGCAGTGTAACATACTGTTGAAGAATTTACAAATGTTCTTTTTAGGCAATACAACTACTTGGTCAGCAGCCACACCTTGTAGTCTTTTGCTGGCTGAAGCTAAGGACTGGGTTAGTACTTGGATGGGAGACCATCTAAGAAAGCCTGTTTGCTGCTGGAAGTAGTGTAGGTGGACCAGTAGGGGGCAGCCTTCCCTCTGGACCGAAATGGAAACTGAGTATCCAGTGCAGTGATGGGTACATTGCAGCTTGAGATAACGTCAGAGGAGACATTAAACCTGGGTCTTGGCTCTACATGGTCATTAAAATCCAATGGCAGTTATCACACAGACCATGGGTACTTCCTGGTGTCCTTGCTAAATTCCCGGTCTAGCCATATAATCATATCCGTGTCATCCACAGATTAAATACTTGCCTCCCCACCTCAGCTGATGAGTGGTGGGAATTCTTGTTTAATATGGCTGCTCTGCATTGCCCATGTGAGTGCTACACATTAGCAGCATTGTATTCTGCCTTCATTGTATTGATCAGTCAGATCACATATTAATCAAGTATTGCATTGCAAGTATAAAACAGGTATTAATCTTTTATGCATTTTATGAGATGGAAGTATTTTAGATTTTTAATTAATTTACTTTTTAGGGGGATGTTAAGGATGTTACTTTTAAATTAAAGATATCGCTGGTTTATCAGTTGCCATGGTGAAAAAAATCATTGTAGGACCCTAAAACCCAGTGGGACTTGCTACAGTTTTTGGTGAACAAATATATCGGGCTTAAATATAGCCAAATTTATGTAGAATGTAAAACCCATGAGAATCCATGGTGCCAAAAAAGGCCACAACTCATTACAATGCTTTTAACTTTACAGCAAATAGTGGAGAGAAACAATGCCCTCCTCCCCCAACACACACACATACACACACACACACACAGCTCTCGCTCCCTCTTGCTCTCCATTTAACACTGGCAGTAAACTTTTTTTATCCATTGTTCCTTCCTGCCTCCCCCAGGCTAACGCTAAGGCAAATTATTTAACAAAAGAGCAGAAATTCAAACAGCGAGAACTGAGGTGCCTGAAGCCACAACAAACTGGAGAAATAAATGGTGATAAGAGAGGACTGCAAGGAGAAGATAATTAATGTGTGCAGTGCTCCGACTGAAACTAGCAGCACCAGCGGAAACCCGTGTTGCAGTTCCACTGAACACCCCAGTCAAGCCCCTCTTCTCCCCTCCACTGGGTAAGCAAAGCCCACAGTTTTTGCCTCAAAGTTGGCTTGTTGCAGTTATTCACACAGGCGCACACACACACATACACACACACACACACACACACACACGGACTCACATGAAGGTAAAAAGTTGCAGACAAACAGAGATGCATGCTGCATACTCTTACAACTTCCTTGGTGTGCCTGTTACTTCCCGAACAGGTTCTCATCTCAGAGTAGCTTCGTGGGGAGATCTAGGCTCAAGCATAATGAAGTCAGTCCCCCGATGCTGTGGCTATCTTTATCTCTCTCTCTGTATGTCTCCGTCTCTGTGCCTGGCTCCAGTCTGCCGGCTATACCAGCGTCAGCTGTACCAGGGACACCCTTCCCTCTTGCCACTGACCTGTGCGCAACCTTGCATAGTAGGGGCCCACAAACATGTGACAGGGACAGCATTTGGGAAATGTCTGGGACATTGAACATTTTCTAATGATGAGAACAGACTAGCCAGCCAGTTTAGATGTCAAGGATGGAAATATCAATGTACAAAAAGCAATTTTACACCCCAGACTCAACACTGTTTTATACATTATAATGCTAATGTAATGTATGCACGTCAGTTTGAATTTATTCATTAATATTTCTAAATCAGAGACGCCACTAAAAAAGATTTTAAACAGAGAAGCAATGCCATCAGCACTTTATGAGGTCCAACTAAAACTCCCGGTTCACAGTTGCAGTTTGCAAAAGCCTGTTGCTCATAATGGTATTATGTTTCTTTGCTTTGTCCCAGTTTTTCCACAAAACATGATCTGGTATAATGGACAGATTCCAATAAAAAGCTAAGAGGCCTTTGGAGTGTTTGTCACTAAGAGACATATAATAACCTCCATTTGTAACCTTGTATTTTTTAACACAGCCGACAAGCCTTCGCCTACCTTTCAGCAACTCTCTCTTTGTTAAACCGGTGTTCTTTCGGTTATTGTTTGAGATATAGCCACTCCCTAGGCTGCAGAATCAGCTCAGAGCCAGTGACAGAACAAGAGAGACAGAGTGAGAGAGAGACAGAGGGAGAGAGAGAGAGAGAGAGAGAGAGAGAGAGAGAGAGAGAGAGAGAGAGAGAGAGAGAGAGAGAGGGGAGGGGGGGGGGGGGGGGGGGGGGGGGGGGGGGGGGGGAGAAGAACACATCCCTACTGCATTGTTGTTTTTTTTTTTTTTGCTGGTCCTCAGCACGGTCTTTGTTCAAGTCTGAACCCCCATCCCCACGGCTGTCTGGAGAACACCTCATCACATAACAGTCACCAAAAGCAGTGGAATGGGGAGACACAGAACCTACTCTGTAAGGCATCACCCAGCACTGTGGTGTGAGACAGTAATGTCCATTCAAAAAGACACAGGATTATCACCCTTCTGGATGAGACTGGAAGCTGAGCGTGATTGAAAATAGTATTTTCTAATGTGATGCTGTGCTAAGCATCCTGTTTTATTTCTGCCCTCCGCTGCACGTTCACAATGAAAACCAGCAATTGTCTCGCTCTCTCTTCCTCGCTTTCGCCTGCCACCTCCCCCCTCCCCCCCAAACATAGATTACACAAAATTACAATAATAACATGCTGCTCTTCAACCTGAAATCTCTCGCTGTCTACTTCTCCGTGTTCCTACTTTCACAGGCATCCCCCACCCTGCCACATACAAAAACACACTTGCATTTGCTCTCTCACACACACACAGACACAAACTCCTCCTCTTTTACAGACACGAACACACTTTCTGTTTTACGCACACGCACACACACACACACAGACACACACACACACACAGACACACACGCACACACTCAATACTGCCCCATAACATATGCCTCGCTGTACAACAAGCACAGATCTTGAATTCACATAAGCCTTCAGCACATTGCATTATAAGAACCCACGGCACAGGTCAGCCCTGAACTGGGAGAGCTCATGGAGGAGGGGGGGGCTCGGTTGTAGGTTAGACTCTGCTCTGGCGTTCCTAGGGGAGCCACGGTGGAGATTCAGGGCAAACAAAATGAACGTGAATACGAATTATTACCACCCCCCCCAACCCCCATCACCCCCAGCCACCCCCACTCAGCCCAGTCCACCCACCCCTCCATGGGCTCCTGATGCCCTCTCAGTTTCAGCGTCTCTCCTCTCGCTACTC
The DNA here is from genome assembly GCF_013368585.1 of Megalops cyprinoides. Classification (NCBI taxonomy): domain Eukaryota; kingdom Metazoa; phylum Chordata; class Actinopteri; order Elopiformes; family Megalopidae; genus Megalops; species Megalops cyprinoides. The sequence continues at coordinate 34,817,281 of NC_050585.1, read as the reverse complement.
ATAAGGGAGAAGGGAGAGTGTATTTCTGCAGGCTGCTGGCCTCTGCCTCCTCTGCACCGGGAAACCTGAGAGACGTGTTCTCTGCGGACCGACAGGGAGGAGCCAAGAGCTCCGGGTGGGGGGGTCACCTACAATGGAAGTACAGCAGGACTGTAAAACTAAAAAAGAGAGGGGAGAGGGAACGGAGGGGATTGTGAGGAGACGGATCCGAGGGCTTAATGATGGCGTACGCGTGTGTGTGTTTTTTAGGCCCTTTGTGCGCTTCTCCAAGCGTGCTATTACCTGGTTGCCAAGGCTTTCAATTAGCAGCCTTGGCAATTCAACAACGGCATCAACAAAACAGAAAATACAGACTCAAATGCAGGGGAGTGATCCGGGGTTGGGGAGGGGGGATATGAAGCGAGGGCCGGAATAAGAGAGATAAGGGGGGGGGAAATGCAAACGGGCAGTCAGAGTGACTTCTGAATCCCCATAATGCGATTCATCTCTTTCCATACCCTACGCAAGGAGAAAGAGATGCGAAGAACAAAAAAGGCGCAGGGTCCCTCTAATTAGAGTCCTCCTTTAAAATCCCCCTCTGAGCCGCGGATTCGCTCTCCTTCTGGCCACCGTGTGTGCATATAATAAATCACCCAGACTACGTTTTGCAAGGGGGATGACAGGACGGTTGGTCTCGGTGGAGAACAGCGGGGAGCAGCGTGTTTAAGGTTTGCCTCAGCAGCCAGGAGCTGCATCGGTTTCTTCCTCTGACCGCGTGTGAGGAAGCACCTAAGGACACACTGAGGGGGGGCACGATCAGGTGTATGCATAAAATATCATGACACATATCATGACAGAAGTGACGATACTGTTTGGCTTTGACATTTTGCTGTCATTAACACAGAGGACAAACTTATTCCTGATTGTAGTGAAATAACTGAACAATTGCTTAACCGTTGTATCCAATTATGACATGTGTTGCCCATTGTAGAATTTCAAGACGATTGGTCGGCTGAATGTAAAAAAAAAACATGAAAACAATTACAAATGAACCATCATAATGCAGCACATGCTCAAGATAATGGGCAGCATGTTTTCATCAAATACTTTGGCAGAGTTGGCCAGGACTTCACTATTCATGGAGCACGGCGTGTCCGCAGCTGTTCGCCCGGAACTTTCCGCTGCCTCTGCCTCACTTTCACCCTGGGGTTGTTCTTTGGCGTTGTCACCTGGGTTTTGTTACCAGCGTCATTCCATTTGCATGCTGAGTATCATTTGATTGACTACTACAGCCTGGTTTCAATTGTTTCTGTGTCTCTTCAGTCCACAATCAGATCAGAGGTCTACTTTTTCATGGTGTCCCCCTTTATGCAAACCTGTTTGGAACTGCCAATTGTATAGTATATTTGTCTCATCATGCCAAGCTCTGCACTGCTCTACACTGGAAGTCACTTTGAATCTAATGTAATATAATGTAACTCAGGATCGTAGGATGAGATGAATGCAGTCCACTGACACATACACGCACCAATGTGACTATTTATTGTACTCCAGGTCTCACAGTGCACCTCAGAGAAGTGGGTTCTTATTGAAAGATAGGTGCCACTCCACTGATGTCACCCAAACAACACATAGGTGCCTCACGAAATACGGGTTGCCTAGTAGCAGTGGGACGGGGAGGATCTGGCTGATGTAGGCACCCCCATCCCACCGCACTCTGGCAGAAGAAAGCCATTTTCTTCTGCTGTTGTGGGATCCTGGTCATTGTCTGAAAATGGCACAGTAAGATTCAAGCCTGCACCATTGGGATGCCACACTAAAGATGAACACCTTGCTGACTGTACAGTTTGGGAATCCCCAAAGCTCTGGTTTTATCATTAGCCCTTGATATTATATTAAGTTATATTATGTTATATTATATTTTCATTAATACAATGGCAGCAAATATCAGTTTGCTAAATGGGCTGATAATGGGCAGTTTTATGCATTTACCTGCATATGTATGAAACTCCATTTTTCCTTGTGCACTTCATAACTGCACAGCATTCTGGGAAATAAGCTCATATCCCAGAAATCACTCTTTACACAAGAGATGTGTTCATATTTCTTTCTCAATGTCTACTGTGAATTCAGTAGGTTTTCTGTTTCCCGGTACAATGTCTTTTTTTCCTCCTCTCCCGGCTGTCTCGCCGAATGTAACTTAAGACCGTGACCTGGTGAGGTATGAGTGGGGCTAGACCAAGCCGATGTGGGAGGGTTTTGTTTTCATTTGTGATACACAATCAAAGTCAAATGAATTCCATTGTCCTCAATTATGCAACTTCTATTTCACAAGCTCATACCTCCAGGTCTCTGCCTATGAGATCTACCAGTTAAGTCTGGCCTTCAAATCTTTCAGGGTCATATGTAGGTCACTTTGGGAAAGCTAAGCTTACCCATTTTGTTGATGTTTACAAAGTTCTTACACTTCCTAACGTGCAACCATTATGAGTATAGCACAACATGTTAAAGCCTCTGGGTAACTGCATCTGCAAAGCCAAGGAGCTCTTTCAGTGCGAAGGATTGAAGCAAATGTAATTTTATGCCGCTTCTCCTGCTCCGCCAGACTTAGTCGCACGCTCTGCTCTCTCGGACAGACTTCAGCGGGAGAGAGCTAGCCTAAACAAAGAGAAAAAAAACCGGGGCGGACGGCTTGCATATGGGCGTCGCTCGGCGCACTCTCTGAGGGAGCCACGTTCCAGACCCCGTCCCTCTGATCCACAGCCCAGCCCTTTGTATGTCTGTCAGATCTGCCCCCCCCCCCCCCCCCAATGCAAATCTGCATGGAGTGGGAGCAGGGAGAGGAACATTAAACAAACACACTTTCCCTCAGTTTCAGTCAACCGTGGGGACAGAGAACAGACCACTGCCACTGCTGAAGGTCAGAGGTCACTGAAGCCTAAGTTACAATGGCTTTCAGAGTCTCTTAATTTATCCTGCTCCCTACTGGTTATAATCTTACCAAAAAAAACATTTTTTTCTCCTGTGTCGGTTGTCAAAATGTAAATACTTCATCAAAAAGACAAGTGAGGGTGGAGGGGGGAGGGGGGAGGGGTGTAAATGTTTGTGAAAAGGACTGAAAAAGCACAGTTCTGCAGTTTAGTTCTTTAATGCTGACCAATCAGTCCTTCAGTCACAGTCACTTCTCTGAACTGCTCCAGCAGGAGAAGATATTTTCCATTTCTTGAAATAAGCTAACAGCTTTGAAAGCACTGTGAAGGCTAATATGAGAGAGGCCAGACTCTCTCCGAGATTTGCATTTCTCTGTCAGCAATATGCCAACAACAGATAAGGGAGGCACTAGTTGTGGACTGTAGGGTGACAGAATAAAGCTGTCATCAGTGATTACAACTGACACCACAGCTGTTGTTCAGTAAAATCAAGGCTACTCCACCCAACATCTTTGTGTATAGAAGCAGCAGAGTGGAGGTGCAAGGCCTCAGAATAAGGAGTCATTCAGAATCTACTTTTCACATAAGCTTTTGTGTTGTCCATTAGAAGTATGTGTCATAATGCTACTATAAGAAGCACCATTAGTGTCTGCTAAAACTCCTTTCCACTTGATAATGCTAACAACGCCCTTACATAATGGTCAGGTCATGAAGGGATCATTCTGGGAAAGTCTGGTTAAGTGATTCTTGAAGCTACAATGCTGGAAATACACAGATGAATACCTCAGTAATTGCAGAATGTACTGCCCGGGTATTCCTCCGGAACAGAGAAATTAAGCCTGCAATGGAGCTCTTTTTGATTAGACGTCACACAAGTCAGATCTTATTACCTTGATGACATCTTGCTCAGTTTGGGGCTTAATGACGGTGACTGAAATGGGGATGCGTCATATCTTGATGACGGGTTGCCCTCCACTGAAGGGAAGACAATTTTATCAACAAGTCCCTCACAATGCTGTTTCATTAACACTCTCCCCATATTCCCCATTATTTCACTAACAGAGTGGTGACACTTTTTCAGATCACGAACAAGAGAAACATGAGTTAACACTGTCTATATTGCAAGCAGTGCACGGTGACTGCAAGCTCATGCATAACTCCTCACTGGGAAAAACCTTTTCACCATCTCAGATGGTGTTCTTATCTTCTTTTGGTACTGCATTGCAAGAATTCAGCTAACACATATGCAAGTACTTTCCACTTATAATTTCATATAACTAAAATGAAACTAGTTTCATATAACTTATGTAGTGGTATCTCTTTTTTCAACTGATGACAATATACAAATCATTGTGGTGGCAATTTTCTTAATATATTTATTTTGGTCACCGGTTACGTAGGTGACTTGTGTGTATAAATGTATGTACAAATGCTTTACTAATACCCTGCATAAACTGTAACAAAATATCATATTTTAAATATGATTAACAGAAGATAGATAAGTCTAAACCTAAATAAAAATATGTATAGCATTAATACTGCAAAACTACACAGAGCAACAGCATGTTGATTAAGATAACTGCAAAATTCAAATTTTAATCAAAATCAAAACAGACACTTCTCATAAGCTTGTACTGGACATTCCTCCTGGTAGAATTCTCAGCATATTTCTATAGTTCTGGTCGACTTCTGGTAGCCTCCTATCATACCTTGTGTCAACACAAGTAATGTTCCACAAGCTTCCTTCCATTTTGTTAGTGTTAAAAATGAGCCCATTATGCATTTATTGCAAAAAACTTCATCACGTTTTTGTTGAAATTCAAGAATATAAATAGATACAAATAAAATATTAAAAATTATGGTGGGCACTATATGTGTGAAATAGTCAGTCAGTGGAAATAACTTTTTTTTTTTTTGCTGTCTGACTGAGACTAACATGGGGAGAATAGAAAGACTGAAAGCCTCCTAGCTATTATCGTAGCCGCTTCCCTTACAGTTTTTTTGTAAGAGCAGAGACAATCAACTATCTCGCTGTTAAGCAATTACAGGATTTCTGTTGTCAGCGTATGAGAGCGATGCTGAACATCACTGATAAGACACGGCACCGTGTCTCTGCTACAGGACTGGTGGGTGGTTGACTGGCAGCTTACAGCCCCCCCTCCACACAAAGGCACTCTATTGTCAGCCTGAGCTAAAAGAGAGAGGCAAGCTCTTCTGCATCATCCTCAGCATTATGCACACAATTCCAAAATACTACAGGGACATACATGAAAATATTAAAGTACAACATATATCATCCTCACTTCATACAGCAAAGTTAAAAAGCAAGAGTAATACATGTATCATACAATAAACATCAGTTACAATCACATTCTAAAATCTGTGAATAAGCTATGCTTCCTTATGGTAGTATATATTGAATTCTCTGCCAAGGGTGAGCTCCCAGTCCTGGGCTCCCAGTTTTGGCTCTGACCATGTTGACTTTGGAGGAGAAAACCAAACTCAACACTCGACACTTAACACATCACTGCTTTCCAGACCGGAGAAGGGAAAACACGAGGGGGACATAAGGAACATTAGGTAACCAAAGACAGCACTACAGTCCGAGCAGTGTTTCTTTTCTTTTTCGGGGGGATGTCCTGAGGGAGGTGACCTACGACCCCCAGCTGTATCTACCAGGTTTGGGGGTGGCCGATAAGCCGATAGTGCCAGCGTATGCAGATAGGTAGATGACAACACCTTATCAATCAGACACTGGTGTCAGGGGGTTCAGCGATCAGGGGCTTCATCTCACCTCCCTGGCAATAAATCAGGCAGTAACATAAACACCTGCTCAAACAGGACCCCGCAGACCTACAGCAGGAACAACAGGGAGGGAGAGCAATGTGGCCGGAGCAGAAAGGCTGACAGACAGAGAGCAGGACACACACACACACACACACACACACACACACATACACTCGCACACAGGCATTCATACATGCATACAGGTAAGCACATACAAATACATATTAACATACGTATACATACACACACCGCTCATGTACGCACAAAAGACCCAAGTATACATACAGACACTCACAGAGTCACTAGAAAATTGCTCTACATTTGTACAGTAGGTGAGCGATACCCCAGTCGATACTCTCCCCAACAGGGAGCACAGACAGACTGCAGAGCGTTTGAGCAGATTGTGTGTGCTCTGCCTCGTTTGCCTCCGTGCTCTGCTGGTCCTTGCCCTGACTGCGTACACAGGGTGAGATCCTCCCCCCAAAAATCACAAGCCCCCGTCACACTCTGCCCAAAGGAGCCACTGCTCCACCTCCGTACAGACATGACCCACAAAACACACATTCACCAAGCACGTAGACGGCTGTCTCCGAGCCAGAGGAAATCTCCTCTGTGTTTAAAGTTGGCTAAAGAGCTCAGTGTGAAGAGAGAGCAGGACAATCTACACTGAACGGTCTTAACGGATCAGATATTTCAGAATACTCAAAGTCCTGTTTTTGCCTTTGTAACAGAATCCTATTGCTCAGGAAAAAAACAGTGTAATGTCCATATCAGAGCCATTTACAGAGGCTCTTTTGTGCTGTGATTACTGGCCAGCCGGGACCAGCATGAGGCTCCAGGTTTCTGTCTGGCTGATAAAACTGACCAGACTCTCCACTCTCTCTCTCTTACATTTTCATTTTCCCTTCTCTTTCTTTCTTTCATTCATTCCATTTCTTTTTTTTTTTCCCCATGTCAGCTCGTCATTCAATCTGCAGATAATGGCACCTAGCACCATTCAGGAAAGAAATAATGGGGGAAAACAGGAGGGAGAAGGGGAAGGAAGAAAAGGCAGGAGGGAAATGGTGTCTGATGAAAAATTGCAATTTGGCAACAAAAAAAGGGAAAATGCATGGGAAATAAAAAATGTGTCTGTCGAGTGCTGTGAGCCTGGATCAAGAATGACATCAAGATAACAATTAGAGCTGAATACATTACTTGCACTGATGGATGCAGGTCTGTTTTTTAATGCCCTTTGGGTTAGAAGCCTCCTGTGGTTTTCAGATTTAAAAAGGAGCACAGAGATTGTTAAGTCTTTACAGAAACTAACCCTTTTCCTCTAAACAGGAAGCAGAACTGACCGCTTGGCAGACCTCATCCCAGGGTTAGCTGAATGGCCATATTCAGTCTGATGTTGGTTATGTCATCTGAATGTTATCTATTATATGAGAATGGAAAAAGGATTGTAACCAAGTCACCCTGAGTCATCTCCTTTGTCTGTCTGTCTCTCTCAAACACACACACACACACACACACACACACACACACACACACACACACACAGATACACACACACACAGCATACACACACAAACATGTGTGCCTGCCTGTGAACACTATGTCAAATTTAATTGGCTAGATACCCCAGCCTGGTTTTTGCTGCAATCCTTTTCCTTACACATATCCGCTCCCAAGTGACTCACTCCTCCCTTCATGTCAGCAATTTATTCTGAAAAGATGGACACAAAAGGATTGACAAAGCCTTACACCTTTACAGCACATTCTATATGTAATGAGGCCCACTCCAACAGATAAGGCATAATGCACATTACTCTCCTAGGCTGCGAGCATTTCACCATTCACAATGTTGCTGCACTTTGGGCCACTATCTTTTAAATAGGGCACGTTTTGTTTTGCAAAATGGCAAATTCCGATTTTTTTTACCTTCGTTTTTTTTTCTTTTTTCCCCTATTTCCTACTTTCTCCTGTCTAGTTGCATTAGAATGAATGCATTGAAATAAGATTTTTGTTTAAATGCCTCACGCAGACTTTCATCAATCATCAGCACCCATTGGACTGAGGAGAGGCTCCATGCAGCAAGCAAGGCACATTAGTTCATGCCTTGCATAGGTTGTAAATGTTTGACAACCAATATTTACATCCCCTCTCCTAGTTTTGTAAATTAAAAGTAATGAGCAGCTCCTCCTGTTTAGATCACATTCAGACAGCAGACAGCAGCAATTACATAGCTATGCAAACTACTTCAGTCTATTTAGAAATGACAAATTCTGTTTTCAAATTCCAAATCCATACAAAAGACAGAGATTATTCTGAGATTAAGCATAATAAAGGTTGCCATGCAACAATGACTCTACTGTGATATAGCAGTAGCCAGATAACAAAATGACTGGGATCATCGTTATTATCCGTGTAACAGCAGTGTAGATCCACGTTTACATTGTTGTCTGTTCTCAACTCATGTCCCCATTCTTAAAGACTTTATAAAACCAACCAATTAAATAATGCAGTATAAATTCTGACACACCCCCCTGGTGTAGTGGAAGCAATTAGTACTGCAAGACAAAACACACCGCCACAGGTGGCATCTTGCCTTTTGATACATTGCCTTCATTAAATGTGTGGTGGGGCCCATTTGAACTGCGGAAATGTGCACTTAATTCCTCCAGAGCATTCATCTCATTTGTCTCCACAAAAATAAAAAAATAAAAAACCCAGCTATAACCCTTTTTCTTTTCTTTTCAGTTCCTGGAAAAGACAGAGGTAAGAGCTGAAAAGAAGTCATGGAAGGCATGGGGGCATGAGACAGAGAGGGAAAACAGAGACCGAAGCCTTGAAAATACTGCAGCACGGAACTAATGCACACCCCTCCTCTGTCTGTAACCCTGCCCCCACCCCTGTCCGAGACCCGTACCCCTGCCATGTTCTTCAGATGCGTGTGGGGGTAGGGAGGGGAAGCAGGCGCCATGGTTGGCATGAGGGCAGGAAAAACAGCACGCCAAAAGGAAAACGAAACATGTGCAAACAAACAATTTGACATGGTGGGATGGCGGACGGCGCATGCCACCCGGCCCAGCGCTCCTCTGGGAGACACTATGGCTGCAGACAGCCAATAACAGTCTCAGTTTTAGTTCATGTGGTTTTGCTCTCTGCAAACGGAGCACAGCAAAATGCAAAATTCAATCAGCACGGGCTTGTGTGACACAAACACTGCACACACAGAGAGCAGAAAACGTAGACCAGCTAGAAAAATAAACAAGGACACATGTACAACCCAGAACAACAGCCACAAGTTTCAGTGCAGGGGCTGACCCAACGCAAAGCTGGATGAATGCTCCTTGAATGCTCCACTGTCATTCCCCTCCAGAGTTCACTTTGCCCTGACTTTACAACCCAAACTATGGTACAGCCCAAAAACTCTCTCTTTTCCAAAAGTAGGTATTGATATACATCAGTGCAAGCCTCACATAAATTGTGAGCTTACAGGAACCAGGAAAAATTAATTTAGACAGCATTTTTTTTTTTTTTTACAGTTTACTCAAATTGTAGTCTTGGATTCCGTACGTGTACGACATCTGTCCTGGGTGCTTATGAGCGTTGACTTATTTTTCCTAAAAACATATGTCAATTACACCATCCATAATACACTGGGAGAGGGGAGGGATGAGGAGGAGGGGGGGGTACATCATGGTCAGATGTTTCTCCTACACATTTCCAAAAGTTAACGTAAATAAACTTTGCCGTCCATCACGGAGAACAACAACGGGAATAACAATTAATCAGCAGCCGAGTAAGGGCACGCCAGCAAATAATGTGTTAAAATTTGGCAAATACATAATGATAGAGAGAGGGGCCTTCCTTTAAGGAGAGACTACTCAAACACACCTATATGTTAAAATGAAAAAAAAAAAATGTAATAATAATAATAGGAATGTAGTTTGAATATGTATCAATATGAGCATGAATGTTACAATGAAAATAGTGTCAGGCTGTTGTTTATTTGATTTTTTTTAATGTAATAAAGTTAGTTAATACATGAAGTAAAATTGTTTTTGCAAAGGTATGTTGAAGCCAGAGGACCATGCAAATCTGATTACGTTCTCACGCTTATCTGAGTGATGATAATCTTTTAGTATTTTCCTGCCTGTGCTACCCCCATTAATAAGTTCTGCGTCCAAATATGTGACTAATAATATATTCAATACCGATATCACTAATTACTGATTACTAATTAGACTGCCCGTGAATGAGCTATTTTATTATTTCTCATGAACATTCCTTAATTACCTAATAGATTATTTATTAACTCTTGAATGAAAGCGTAAATGACCAGTGAGGTTTTGTAGTGAATCATAATGCACGCCATGGGGGCCTTGGTAACTATATTTAATTTTCATTTAAATATACTGAACAACATAAGTTTGAAACATACTCTGATGAACAATAAACTTGGTTTACTACTTCCATCCATTCAAACTGTGAAGGGGAAGCAGGGCTTAATTATTTGAATATTTGATCTTGCCAGCACCGGTATATTCAAATATCATATAAACTGAAATGCACATCCTTGCGCTGAATTATAGGTGATATGAATGCACTCTTCCCTGACCCCAAGTTCTAATGATACCTGGAGCTAGCAGAGCTGCAAGGAGACGCTTGGGTCAACAGGGTCACTTCGATGCCATGCACTTCTGCCTCTCTGTATTCACAGACACTGGGCTTTATGACAGAAATGTATTATTGCGCACGAGGTTACAGAGCTCAGGGGGTCAGCTGGGCCCAGGCACTTCATACTTATGGGCAGACTGTAATTAAAAAAAAGAAGTGAAGATAATATATGCCGAGCACCATTAGCCTGGAGAAAAGCACCGTTATTTTTTACATCAGTAATGACGTGTGGACAGCAGCTCTGAGGTGGGGTCACTGAACCTGACCCCTCCGAACGATGTTTCCTTCTCTCTCCTCCTCTGAGGGGTCAGAGTTTGAGTGGAGAGGAGGACGAAGAGGAGGAGGAGGAGGAGGAGGAAAGGGAGGAGAGGAGAGGTAGAAGTGTATCCCTCAGGTACCGCAAATCACAGAGCTGTGCACATCAGCTCGCAAACCACCCATCTCTGCCACCCCCCAGAGGAATGTGCAAAGAATCCTCAGACTCTGATTCACACGTCAGCCACACCGTTTCTCTTATCTCCACAACCACTCGGTTATTGAGGAAAAAAAAAATCTTTCAATCTCTTGCTTTCTCTCTTCCCTCCACCCATCCCCCCCAGTGAGTTTCCTGTTCCCTGCCTCTCTTTCTGTTTGGATCCATTACATACGTCTGTGCTGAGTGTACTGCTGCAGACGACTCTGGTTTCAATACCACACCCTTTTCCAGAGAGAGAGAAGCAGTGAAGAGACAAAGGAGAGAGAGGTCCAGTAGCTACACATCTCTCTGTAAGGGAGGACCTTACGCAACTCAGCCAGCATGCCTCATGTCCCAGGGATCCTGAAGTGTCCTGAAGAGGACACTACATAAGAACAAGCCAAAGAAAGAGGACATCTAAATTCTGTGATAATGACAGTCAATTTTTCTTATCATCCTCATCCTCCTTTTCCTCCTCCTCATCACGTCATCATCATCCTCCTCCTCACCCTCCCCATCTTCATCACATTATAACTTTACACTTTCCAGAGGCACAGCAAGGGCCTTATAAAAAGGTTAGTCAGAGCTAAGTATGAAAGACATCACCAAGTACACAGGAGACTCAGACTCAGAGTTCAATCAGGAGTCAAAAGATCATCTTGAAAATGAGGTTCCGCTCACATACGGTCACCCATACTGAGGGGCCATCTAGAGTTCACCAGCCCAGTGTGAGGCCATGACTTCCTGTTAAACTCTAACCTCTGCGGGCTTTAGAGGAGCACAGTTTGAAGCTTTCTGCCTCTCGCAGGAGCCTTGTTTACGCCAGTGCCACTGCTGAAAGGATCTACTTAATTCTTCAGAATGTGGTATGTAGGCAAGGCTGCTTCCCCAGATCTCCTAACAAACCCACAGCCTGAATCCCTCTTCAAAATTCCTCACACTGCTTTGAGAGCAACAGGACCAAGAAAGTCACTTGAGGGGATTTCAAAACTGCTTTCTCATCTGGAGAGGAAAAGTGTCAGAAATGGCAGACGTGACACATTTAATGGGGAGACTCGATATTAAGACCTACTTTGATTAGATTCGAGGAACACTGACAGCATATAAACGCCCCAGCCACTGTATCTAATGGCCAGTGTCAAAAAGTGGCCACCGCAGGGTAAGAAAAGAAAAAAAAAAAAGAGACGATGAAGAAATTGAGAAAAGTTCACCTCTGACAGCTCCAACTTTTGACAAATGCAGCCTTAAATCCCCCTCGCCTCTTAAGGTCCAAACAGCATAATCCCCTCCATCCTGTGCTGTCACTGATCCGCTCACAGAGCCAAGGTCTGGGAGCGGAGGCTTAACCTGGGTTTACTGAGGGCTGTGCCGCATCCCTGCACTCGGTCTGACAGGACCAAGAGAGCAGGCTTAAACACGCACGCATCTGGAGGGCACGTCCCAGTCTCTCAGGGACCCATACTGGAAGTGAACAGTTCATCTCTGAAAGTCAGGCAAGACACGGGGGGAAGAGGTCACTCTTGGGTAAATCATACAGAAGCACACACACATGCACGCACGCAGAGGCATACACGTGAACACGCATACGCACACCGATAGACACACACGTAAATAAGTTTTTTGCATGAGGGCCAATAAAAAAGTATTAAAAGAAATTAAACGTCTTACAAGCTCATAATAATAAACATAAAATGGCTGAATTCTAGTGGGGTTGGGCTCAGATAGTGTTTGGATCTGAGACATCCTGAGAAAACCCCATTCCTCCTTGAAATGGTGTGACTGGACCATTCCAGGCATGGTATGAGTCTAAAGTCCCATTGTAGTAATGGGGAGACATTGTCTCTTGAACTCTGAGGTATCCACAGCGGTCATTAAGCATACAGAGGAACTTATGACAAAGATGACAAAGATAAGGGGCGTCTCCTGGTGTCCTGGCCATATTTACAGTCTGGCTCTGTCAGTCAGGCCATCTAATCATCCCCGTTTCTCTGGCTAAATATACTCTTTCCATCTCAAACAATGTGTGGTACGCATTCTAGAGCAAAACAGCATGCCCCGACTCTCACAGACACTACCTGAGTCAAAGCTCTGTGCTGTCAACAAGTGTAGTCACCCCAACCACCACCAACATTTATCACCTACCAAAGATAAATGTCCGTGGTGGTTGAGGTGATTACACCCGTTGACAGCACAGTGCTTTCAGATTGTAGAGAGGGATGAAAGGTGTGACAGAAAGGCATTTCATTCTTACTATCCACACTCCTCCTTAAAGAGGGGATGGCTAAAAGCTTGTTGAGCCCTATGTGCAGTTTCCTCCCAAATCTTGACCCATGTTAATCTAATTAAGATGAATGGGAAACACAGCGGAGGAAAAACGCCAGATGAACTCTCAGACCTCATGATCAGAAGATCCTGTCCTTCTTTCACTCTGAACCCCGAGGTAGTTAACATACATGGGCAGAAATAAAGGAGAGACAGTGAAAGCTGTGTTCTCTGGTGCAAGGGTGATTCCCTTGATTATGAAGGCTATCAGATGCTAATCAACCCCAGCGTGACTGACCCGCATCAGCTCCTCAGACCTCCTCGCACGCTTTCAGCAGGACACGAAATGCACCATGTGACAAATCAATCCAACACAGGCCATTCACGAGGTACTATTCAAACAGTAGCATAGAAGTAAACACTAGGACCGCAATAAGAGTGTCTGCTGAATGCATGTAATGTAACATAAGGAGTGCATGAAGACTACACACACACAAAACACTCCAACTCTCACAGACATGCCCTGACTCTCACAGATACACCCCGAATCCAACAAACACACCCTGAAACTCAAAGACACACTTTGACTGTCACAGACATGCTCTGACTCTCACAAACACACCCTCACTCTCAAAAATACACCCTGATACACCTCTCTTCCTCATCCTCTTTTTCCTTGGCCTTACATGCCTCTCTCTGTGCTTTCTCTTTCCTGTTTGGTGGTAGCACCTTTGTCCACTCCAATTGCCCCTGCCAATGACCAGAAAAGCATCTGAAGCCAGTGTTTTGTGACCTCCTGCCAGGTCTGACCCCTAACCCCTCCCTCTCGTCCCATGATAACCCTCTGTCATGCCTGGTCTCCCTCGTGACTCAAGGCGTTGATCAGGGTTCAGGGAAGTTAGGCCCCAGAGAGTTGCTAACCCACACTGTGTTAACACTGAACTTGATTAATGAAAGGAGGCTGAGCTCCGCATCTGACCCTGCTAAACTTCACTCTTGGGGACACTCTTGACCTGGAGGCAAACACACACAAACACCACACATGCGACTGCACGTCATTCACTGAAGGCAGCGGCAGACACAGCTGAGGTACAGACGCTAAATGAATCTTTCACCCCATAAAACTGAGAACAGAAGTGCTATCACACAACTGGGTGTTTTTTATTTCTCTCAATCTTCTTTAACAGGAGCCTCAGGCAGTTTACCCCTGAGCTGAGCAGGAATCAATAGGAAATGACACCTGTTAAAAATACAGGGGCGCTATGTGAACAGGTGGAACATCGTGACACAGACACAAATAAACACTCCCCACCACACACACATAACACCACCACCACTGAGCTGTTAGGGAACCCTGCCATATTCTGACAGGTGGGCTCACAGAGCCGAGCCAGCAGCAGGCTGAGCCTGGGCAGCTGGGATTGTGGGGCCATGATTTACAGTGCGTTGTGGGCAAACAGAGGGCAGGCCCACAAGTGGAACCCTCGACCAGAGACAATCTGTTTGGTACAGGTAAAAGTCCCAGAGATGTGTTATATAACACTGACAATTCCATTGAAGATGTTTTTTAATGAATTATGAATTTGTCTCATTGGTTTAATTACATAGGAATTTATCTCACTGACATTAATTTATTCTTAGATTAACCCATTAGTTAATATATAGATCACCTCTTCTTTTTTACATCAAAATAGGCAGACACCCTTATCAAGGGCTGAGATAGCTTTTATTTTTTTTCCACATTATCTATTCACACAGCTGGGTATTTCCATTTGAATAAACTGAGGTTAATTATGCTGGTTAAGGGAGCAACGAAGTACCTCGCCTGGGAATTGAACCTGCATACGGTTAAAATTACAGTCCCTTATCCACTATCATCTATTTTTTTTTTCCTTGCCACTCCATGAGTTTCTCACATGTCTGGTGTGGCATGTTTGGCTGTTACGGAGCAGACTGGGAGCTGTCACCGGTTTCCCGTGACAGAGACCAGCCGCCGCCACAGAGCTGCAGCAGGAAGGACGAGCTGGGTCCCGCCATGACCCCAGAAGGCAGGGCCAAAGCATCACCACGCTGTCACTTTCCGTTCTGTAAAGCTACCGCGCTTAAAACCACTCAATTACAGTAGCGGTGAGAATTTGAATGAGCGCAAGACGAGCGAACGAAGTGATGGGTTCTCGGGAGAGTCGGAGTGCTTTCCTCCCGCAGCGCCACAGGACCACACAGCATGCAATGTGAATCAGGGCACACTTGTAGCAAGGCAATGAAGCACAAATCGGCTAGCGAGCGGCTCATTCTACTCTGTGCGGCTTGACTGCGAGGCCCTCTCAGTTTCAGAAGATGGAGGTGATGGTGGGAGGGGTTCTGAGAATGGGGGCAGTGGATGGCTACAGTCTGGACACGCACGCACGCTCTGTGGAATGAGAGGTTTGGCGTAACATTGAAACGAGGCACCAGATGTCAGTTTGCTGTTCAAGAGGTCTCCTGTGAGAGAGAGACACAGTCGAGTGTTTGGAGGGGTCTGCAAACAACTTTTATTGCTGAGTGACAACTGCCTTTGGTTCAGCAGACAGCCCACTGGGGGGGTCCTTTCTCTGTAGTGTTACTCCTCCCCCACTCTCTCTCACCCTCTATCTCTCTCTCTCCCTCCTTCACATACACACCACCACACAATCTCAAAAAGTCAAAGAAAGTGATCCAAAGCATAAATAAAAGTATGAAGACATACAGATGGAGAGAGGTAAGGAGAGTAAAGGGAAAGTGGAGGAAAGAAAGAAAAAAAAACATTAAGGAAAAAGAATGGGAGAATGAACAAAGTGGAGAGCCATCTGCCCACCAGGAGAAGTGCAGTGCCGAAGCAGACCGCTTCTGCAGCAGTACAGCTGATCCTGCAGGAACAAATCAAACGCCAGCCGCAGCCTGTTATTAGATCTGGTGACGTCTGTATGAAGCACTGGTTGTGGGAAATTAGCTTTGATGAAAAAAACACATTCATACCACACAAACGGCTAGGAAGCGCACCTTGCATGCCTGACCTGTGCATGGTGTCTGTGTGGCCGTACGTCACCACGATCCATGCAGTGTCAGAAGCCAGCAGGTATAACTCCGGACATGCTGTTAACCTGAAAATCCCCAAAACTTGAAAGCATTTTTCTGACGTCCTCCGAGTCAAGATTTCCTGTTTTTCTTTACATGGATGAAAAACGTTTTGTGCCCTGTTGTTTCAGCTGCGCACTGGATGTTTCAGCTCACAGTTAAAGGGACGGAAGAGAGAAGAAAAACAGGCTTTTCTGTGTCTCACAAATGCAGCTTTACGCTTTACACAACCAACAGCCAAAGGACTGTCAACACTGCGCTGGGTCCAGCAAGCGCCACTGTTGGTCTTTGTTATCGCACTGTGAAGATGCATCTCCAACCAAAACAAATATAAAATGTGAAAATATCAGGCCTTCACATGTCATTTCATCCACAGATTGTGAAAACATCATGTAGAAACAATGTATGCAGACACCCGCACAAATAAAAGAGGCAATATTTTTATAATCATAATACAGCATCTGGTAGATACAAAAACAACTACTCTATGTCTATTTTTCAGTTCATAATTTCATATGCATTGACATCTTATATCTTATATCACGTATTTGTCATATCGCCGTTC
Source organism: Megalops cyprinoides (assembly GCF_013368585.1). Lineage (NCBI taxonomy): Eukaryota > Metazoa > Chordata > Actinopteri > Elopiformes > Megalopidae > Megalops > Megalops cyprinoides. The sequence goes on along the minus strand of NC_050585.1, from coordinate 34,800,546 downwards.
TTATTTTCATATAGGCGTCAAACTGTTTAGAACACATTCACCTGCAGCAACAGCAGCTATATATATATATATACATATATACACATACATATGCATACACACAGTACAGTACACAGTTCATATTAGAACATATATATTTAATATATTTGAACTACACTCTCAGTCATTTCAGAATCAGAGCACATAATAACATGCAGGCTTTCAAACGCATTAACAGAATTGTTGGTCCTGGAATCGTTTGTCTAGAGAGGTTGAGATTTACACTACTTTTGTAGTCAAAGATAAGCCTGAAAAAGCCAAAAAAAAAGGTTAACTCCACTGGCCTACTAAAACAACCCCCAGCTGTTGAAACAAGGATTAGACTAAGCTTACAGTTAGCTTACGTGTGGGCTAATCGTAAAAAAGCCAGCTCCTTATCAAAACAGTTCAAAAAGCTAGTAAAATCAGAAAATGGAAATGCTTTTTCCATGATAGCAAAAGCAGAACAAATATTCTTATATGAGGATATAGGGATCATTTCCGGTTAAGCCAGAGAGCATTTAAAATAGAGGATATAAGAAATAACTGGGCATGAACATATACCAGTGTCACTGACTGCTTAGAGACTCACTTTCACATATCTGTATATAAGGTAATCTTAGGACAACTGTCCTCTTATTTATGTACTTTCTTTTCTCAGCAAAACAATAACAAGTACTGTCTATGATCGTGGGATTACATATTTTTCAATATTCTGAACTGGGAAACATGGCAGAAAAGTTTTCATCTATACTGCTCAATCATCATACGATGTAATGCGGAAAGAAATAATCACATTCATCTCACATTACACATCTCATCACATTAGATAATTTTAAGTTCAACTGAGTTGGAACACAACCCATTTACTCTGCATGGTTGTAATCCTTGACAAATTCAGCTATTATAATAATTTAAAAAGGTACATTTAAAAGAATACATTTTAGGAATGTATCTCTAAGGAAATTCAAAATGATGAAAGTACAGTAAATATCACAGTAAAACACAGTGAAAATCAGCTAACACATCAAGTAAATAATGAATGCTATAAGCATGCATGCAAGCAAGAGGCTGTGTAAACCAGATCACTCTCACAATGCTGTGAACCAGTCAGTACATTCAACACAGTCACCAAACATTCTTCCCTTTAAGTTTACACAAGTGCAGACACAACTTTGTAAGAACTTACAGCTACTGTATAGTTCTGACTATTTTGTGGTGCAGGATTCCAGCCCTGGTAGCCCACGACAAGAGGCTTGGAATTATGTCATTATGGCTCCGTTTGAACCTGAGGCTCGGGACTGTGTCATTACGGTGCTGTTTGAATATTCAGCACAGGACCGTGTCATTACGGTTCATTTTGACTCTCAGGCTCTAGACCATGTCATTATGGTTCTGTTTGAATCTCCGGCTCACGGCTGTGTCATTACAGCGCCGTCTAAAGCCACGGAAGTACGAGTGGCAGAGCAGTGTGGATTCTCTCTCCTCGAAGGACACATCCTACTGCCAAGCAGCCTTGGTCTAAAATAAATGCTGTATCTCTTTTCACAAAATATTCAGTGCAGAGTATTATAAAAGCAACTTTTAGAAGCAGAAGACATGAAGTATTTTCTTTTTTCTCCAACAGGCGTTACGCCTAAAAGAACACTGTGTGACAGAAACAAAATGAGGAAGGCTGAAACAGCCATATTCCTAATGTGGGTATAACCCAAATTAGCAACATTTTCACACGTGCTCACACACACACACACACACACACACACACACACGCACACACACACACACACACACACACACACACACACACAAAATACATGGTTGTAACACTAATTTGCCCCAAAGTCAGCATCAGCCTCCAGGAACAAAACAAACAATATTAGGCCACTGCTTTCTTTGCTGATTTGTGGTGGCTCACTCATCACAGTGCTCAGCCATGACATGACTGACCACCTCCACAGCAAGCCCCCACCTTGGTAAACAAGCACAGGACAGCGGCACACAGACACCCCTCCCCATGGCTCAACGGCACTGTTCACAAGAGCCAAGGCCACCTGCATATACATGTATCCTAACAGGTTCCATCATGCAGTGCAAGTCAGTGAACACACGGGAGAGGATGGCTGTGAATGGACACTGGAGCTTGCTACGCAACATAACCAAGCTGTTTCCCTCGATAACAACACAGAGGAACCAACAGCGATAATGACAAAGATAAAGGAAGAGGGCAGCACTCACATGCGACCTCCAGCGAGGCATTGTGGCTGACCGCCTCCCCCAGGTAGTTGCGGGCGACGCAGACGTAGCTGCCGTTGTCCGGCTTGCTCCGGCGCCCGTGGACGATGCGCAGGAAGAAGAGGGAGCCGCTCGGCAGGAGCATGCGGTGGGAGCGGGGGTCGTCCCGGTCCGTCTCCACGCGCTCCCCGTCCTTGTACCACTCCACGGTCGGGGTGGGCCGCCCCTCCGCCTTGCAGTTGAGGGTGGCCGGCTCCCCCTTGGACACGATCAGGTCGGAGGGGTGCTCCACGATCCGGGGAGGGGAGTCCTCCTGGCGCAGACGCGACCCTGAGAGCAGAGAGAACAGGAGAAGGATGTGGGACATCAGTTTATAGGTTCAGATTCTTGGACTCCACAGCTGCACTTAAGAGAAAGCTTCCATCCCTGAATGGCACCAGGAGACAAAGTAAAAAGCAGTCGTAAGCTGGTAAGAAGTACTTACTTCAAGTCCACCTGGAAATTGCACTCTCAGTTGATCAATAATAACTATATTAGCAGGAAAAACATTCTGGACCCAGTAGAAGCCCAAATGACAGATTTAATATTACTTCCAAAACAAAAAGACCGAAAACTTTTAGAATAATTTTAATTATACACATTACATTCACCATGTTAAACCTTAAATGTGTATATTTATAGTGAACTGCCCTCAAATGTGAAGCAACAACAAGCAAAGGCTCATAACAGCACAGATAGGGAATGGATTGTACAGTGGGATTAAAGCTGACTTAATTTTTCTGATTTGCCATCAACCCAAATAATAAAAAAAAAAAGGTTTGGTCTAATTGGCTGCTCATTGTAGTTCACCCCTCATTCCAAAACTCCCCGAAAGCCCCTGTCTGCCCCCAGCCAATCTGTCCGCTGAGAGTGCCGGTTTCTGAGCCGGCTTATTAAAGAGGACGTCAGGGGAACAAGAAGCAACACAGACACCATATTAATCATCTGGAGACAAACAGAGAGCACCCTGAGAGCGCAAGATTAATTAGACCTCTTCTCTCATGCACATGCTAACTAACACTTAGGTACACACACACACACACACACACACACACACGCACGCACACACACGCACAAACTTAATTGCTAATTTAATAACCATCTTCATCATTACTTATCGCAACTGCTATCACCCTGCTTCAGCTTATATAATCACTGTGTCTGTTTTGAAACAGTGAGTTCCAGGGGTGGATAGAGGATGCCCTCTGAGGGAAGGAAGATCTTGTGGTGAGGAACCGGAGGTCTCGTTGTCACCCCCGCAGAGGAGATCAGCTTGCAGTTCACAGTTCACAGCCAAAATGAGAGATCAGGGCCTTAAATAGACACCTATGAGAAAAGCTTTCTTTTGAACCCGGGACCGTAAAGACAACAACAACAACAGGATATAAAGGACTTCTCCCTCCCTGCTCCAGGGAATGCCTGATAATTTGAATGCCTGCAAACACAACACAAATTCAGCATGAAATTTGATTCCCATGTTTGAATGTCCTTCTTCAACCCCCCCCCCCAGGTTTGTATCCCAGATAGTACTCTGCCATCAGTAATGAGCATGCCTTGTAAATGTGTTTAGGCAAACACCTGAGATTATGAGGGTGCCTGCCGATAAACCATTACTTTGTTTTTTTGTGATTTTTGCCCTCGTTTTATGAGCAGTGATTATGACTCCAGGGTTTCAGGCACTTTCCTGTTACTAAGCGCTTTAGTGTTGACAGTCTTGACAAGTGAGTACAAAGCCACTCTGTGTGTGAGTATATATACCTGCCTGAATCTTGTAAAATGATTTTTTAGGATTGGTGTTGGAGAGAAATTTAGAGAATTATTTTGTAGAGGTGCAGGAATCTAAGCAAGAGAGAAATCAGTACATCATTTCGAAAAGATGTCCCTTTCATTTAGTTGCCTATAAAAAAACACTACACCTAAGGAAAGTGCTTGGTTGACTGTTAAACTGCAATTCTATTATCAATTCTGAGGATTAGGATTGGTTTTCCAGGGAATCCCAGGTGCCCTTGAACACTGAATGATAATTAAAGACTTTTACTTTCAGTGGACTGAGGTAACATGGCCTAGTCATTAATTAACCCTTGCTGGTAACCTTCCACCGTTGAGACCTGGCAGCAATCTGGTGGTGACAAAAGAACACAGATAACACAGTTTACGCTTTTCAGTAAAGCAATTTGAGCCCAAACTCCATGCTGCGGCTCACTCTATTTACAGCTCTAAAGGAAAACAGTAAAGAAAACAGAAGACCCTTAGAAATCCCACCGCGTCTGTGTTCTTTTCTCCACTGTGCGTACTGTGATCTCGGCTCCTTCACACATACACCCCCGGGTGGGAGCACAGCGCAGAATGCTGGTCTGTGCCTAAAATCTGATATGATTAAAGCAGAATTAGATTTAATTGTGCGTGGTAGGTCGAGGTTTCCACAGAGGCGCTGAGGTCTGGTCATTAATTAACCCTGGTTTGAAAGCAGCCCCTGTTAAAGCCTTTGATCGCGCCCCCTGCCTGCTCTCTTGGCTGAGCCCTCTGCTGCCCCGCCGCACAGCCAGGCCGGGACGGGACGCCCCTTGCGCCTTCCCAAGGCAACCTCCGCCCGCCCTTGTAAAAACACAGCCGACTGTATGTTTTATTAAAGGCGGCTTCAAAGTGCTCCCATGCTCCACTATCTACCCCCTCCCCCCCAACAAACCCTCAATTACATCTTCTTTAATATCTATCAAGCAAAATACCGGGACCTTCCTCAAGGGGGAATCTTAAAATTTAAATTCTGCATTAATAGCCAAGCTGCAGAGGAAAGCGGATTTGCACTTCGCCCCGTGATATGATACGTTTTCATCTTGGTAGATTAATTATGACACTGTGCATGGGGCGTGCTATGCATACACTGTTCCATGTGGAAACATCACACACGGAGCTGCTGGGGCTAATCCATCACTGCACTGCGCTAAGGAGCTGCTACAGGCTCTCTGTGTAAGCCTACAGTCGCTGCAATGCGTGTCTGTGTTTAATCGCGCCTATTGTGCCCACTAGAGTGTACCTACAATGTTATCCTACATATTGTATTACATTGTACAGAACATCCAAAAGTTTAGAAACACCTGATTAAGATAACGTTAAACATGCATTCAAAGACATTTTTATCTAATGACTTATGCTTAAATTCTTGAAATTTGTTGCTCAGACAAATATAAATAGTGAAGTTTTTGGTCACTGAATAATTCCATTTGTGTTATTTCATAGCTTTGACATCGTACTTAATATCTTACTATGTCCAAAAGCCATTTCACCTGGTCTCAATTTATTTTCTGTAATTTGACATTGCTGTGAAGTAATTTCCGTGTGTGTGGGTATGTTTGTATGTGTGGGACAGAAACGGAGCGACCCCAAACACATAACACACTCACTCAGCAAAACTTCTGTCTCACTGTAGAGCTCCTATTAAAGCCATGCTCTGGCTGAAAGAAGTTAAATCTGCGATAAATCTAAAGTAAAAAGATAACAAGAGACTGGATGGAAGTCACAGACTGATGTACAACAAATCCTCACAAGTAAACCCATATGAGAGACAACGCTATTCCAGATTTAACCTCAATGTTTTATTGTTCTGACTACGGATGTTTTAGACGTTGTGGAGACTTTTAAAGACCGGCTGGATCCATTTTCTGCTGAGTGGGCTTGAGTGTGTGTGTGTGTGTGTGTGTGTGTGTGTGTTCTTGTGCTCATCCTTCTGAAAGAATTTGAGAGAGGGGGAAAATGAATAAAACCAGATGAGGGGGAGAAATAAAACATCGCTGTCCAGTAATTGCTACCATTTGTGGCATTTTACCTGTTTTATGCCATTAAAAACTGAGAGGATGTTATTTTATTGGTTTTTAATGCGAAAGAAAGCACCATGGCGATTTATTGGTGCTTTAATGTGTCTGTGACTGGGGACATAATGTAGCAATACAGTTATAAAATTTAAACATGACGACCTACCCCAGAGAGCCTGCTCCTCATTACTGATCTGGGTGCAGTGAGCTGTGGCGTCATAGCCTTAATCCAGCCTCCCATCACCTTTATTATACCAGCTCTATGCCTATTCGTATTCACCATGCTGCACACTCTGGGGCTGTACCTAGTACAGCCACTTCCCCAAAGCAGCAGCCTTTCGTAAGCCGGGCGCAGCACACTCTGCCAGTATCTGAGATCATCATGTTCCTCCCAATCAATGTATTTACAAACTGTAAAGAAGTTACCGGCTCTTTCAGAAATATATGAAGCAACGCCCAAGGGTACCCAGCACCCACTGTGGTATTGCACGGTCAAACTGCAATACAATGGTTTATCAGAAAAGAGGACATTGGGAAGTGAGGGAGGGCAGTGGTGTCAGCTGACATTGATTTAACGTGAAGTTTGCACATAACCAAAAAGTGGGGTGATCCACTCCCATGTGCAGGTGGGCTTCATCCACATTATGATGATCATTTACACCCTTCCCACATGTGTGCATCAGAGGTTCCACTAAAGCTCAGCTGCTATTAGAAAAATGAAAACATACAGCTATCTCTCACATGCATCCTTACTGTCTTCAGAAAACAAAATAAAACGCAGATGTCCCTCGCATTGGCAAGTTCTCAATGAGATAATGACATTTCGAAGATGAGTCAATGTGACTTGTGTCCTTGTGTCACTGACTTGAGTCAATGTTCCAACTGGCAACATGATTATAAGAACACAAACTCAATGAGTGTGTCAGTGCATTGTGGGAAAGGACATGCAGATCGGTCAATACGATGCCAACCCTGACAGAGAAGAGTTCCGTTTCTTGCAGCTGCCTAATAGTGGACACTGGAAGCTTTTTAAACACCCTTGACGTCTGCCATCAAAGAAGTTAGCACCAACCAAAATGTCTCTATTTCTGATATGTATGTGATAAAATTTACACATAAGACATTAAGACCAGGCCAGGCCACGCCACACATTTGGTTCAAATGATCAACTCGTTATGAACTCCTGAAGCTGCTTAATAACAAACTGATCATTTAAATCAGCTGTGTTGGAGCAGGGAGAGATCTAAAACATGCAGGACAAGGGGTCCTCCAGGAGAGGTGTGAGAAACGCTGATCTAGCACATCTAAATACAGCATGTGGATTACTGACAGTAGATTTCCAAGATGATTTATCGTGAGAATAAAACACTACGAAAGAATGACTATAAATAAACAATGATCATGTTGTTGTACTAGACGATGGCCAGCATTGCAGCTGTGCCCATTGCACCCGGGGGAGAAAATGCCTGTAAGCACTCTGGCTGGGCAGCATTACCAGCCTTGTTTCATTTATAGTAAATTATGTCATTTACATGCTCAGTTTCATTGGATGGATTACTGACATTAGCCTTGGTCCTGCATACCAGTCTGCCGTCTCGCCGCAGCAAATCCAGGGATATTTTTTAATTGCTCATTAAGAAAGGTGACAGAAGTAACTATTTCGCCTATTAGATATTGGCAGTTGTATGCACTTCTCTCAATTTTTGGAGAAAACTTGAACTTTATCTCTTGGATTGTAGGTAATATGATAGCCTTCTACACAACAGCTAAAGAATGGAGCTCCACGGGTCTCCCAGCTCCATGTACACTCACAGGCATATCATATCCACAAGCTCCCGAGTGGGATTCTGGGAAATTTTCTACAGAGGTGGAATCGATCGATCACTGCTTCCAGTCAGATTTATTCCCTATCTGACTCACCAACACACAGAGTGCACATTCCCCTCTTTTCCTCTTTAATGAGAAGAAGAGACCCGCCTGGAGGAAGCTGAGCTGGAGGTAGTGAGGTGATCTCACTGAGGGGGTCAATAAACCAACCACATCCTCTCCTCTCTCCCACACACAGTAAGATGTTCCCCCAGGAGCAGGGAGAGAGGCCTAATCTCCAACAACCCCCAGACCCCCCCATTCTCCTTTATCTTGAGCACTACCCCCACACTGTAACCTCTCCTGTAACATAATGCCAGATAAACTCCCTATGGGACATCATGAAAGAACCCCCCCCCCCAGTCCTAGAGCAAGATCTGACTCTCTACCAGCCCAGCCCAATGCTGCAAGCACCAGTTCCACTCTGCAGCTGTGCCCTAGTCTATTTCTGTAGCTGAGATTACAACTGGAAGCCTCACCTTTCACACCAACCCTCACACTCACTCACATACCCATCATTCTTCCTCACTTTCACCCTCACCCAAACACCCACCTCTCATCCTCACACCCAACCTTCACTGTCTCCACACCACTCACCTTTAAGCCTTCTCTTAACCTTACATTCACCCTCACCACATTCTTATTCTTAGCCTCATACTCAGGAGTAAGAGAGTGAGGACAAAGGAGAAGGATGTTTTCTTCAATAAAGCGCAGTCCACATGTAGCTCGGGCCAGAAGATCACAAAGGGGGAGTAATGACGATAACAGAAACAGCTACAAAATCCTTTGACCTGCTCTGCCCAGGTCTCTGTGATGATAGCTTCAGTTGCGATGAAGTGATGGAGCAGCCTGCTGTGCTGTATCTTAACTAAGGCTGAGACTATAAGCCACATTAAAGAATTGATGAATATGAACAAAATTATCGATAAATCAATAATTGATTTTCTTATTATTTTTTGCTATTAAAGTCAGGACTCATAGCTCATAGTGGCATCGCATTACAAAATGTCACAGTTCACATCCTAGGATCTTCTTTGTGCTAGAGGGAGGTGACAAATCTTTTGGCATTACAGAACATATTAGTCATAAAAATACCAGTAATCCTCTCAAATGTTTGCCACTGCTCACTAGCTGTATAAAACTGTTCTTGGAACAGACCTTGATATAACTCACTATTGGCTCAAAATACAAGATAGACTTTATTAAATATATTTTATGAAAGCATATAAGAGTGACAATTGACTAATCTCCCAACAGTTTTGGTAGCCAGCTAGTAATAAACAATTGAGCTGTGCTTACAATCAAATAGAAAAGCTCTCTGGAAACATGAAAACAGTTTTCTTAAATGTGGTCTTTTTGCTGTGGAAAAAGTCACAGTGAGAACAATGCTACTAGCTCACTAGCTAGCCAACTACACATCTTTGGTTTTCTTTTTGGTTTAAAAAATAAACACTTGTCACTGTGAACCTGAGTCTTAGCGACGCCATCTAGCGAATGCCATCTTTCAAGTGGTCCTGTAAATTTTTACTGATCCCGGAAAATGGTAGTTTGGTGGTACACATTTTGCAATTTATTAATTTATGATACTCCAGCGTTACAAAATGTAGTCACACATCAGGCAGCATTTTCACCTCTTCAGTGAGAAGGCACTATCGCCAAGCTGGTAAGGTAGCTGTAGTAGGGCACTCAATGTCTCTTCAAGATGACGTGAAACTATTTCTGCAGCTGAATTATAAAAATGGATTGCTTTGAAAAAGGCTTGTTGATTGGCAACTGATTTTTAGAGGGATTTATGTGCAGAATTAAAAAAAAAAAAAAAAAAAAACTTTATTTGAAAATAATTTATGACAGTCCACAAAAATGATAAGTCATTTTCCTCCTCGACAGCAATGAGTTAATAATTATCAATAAAGCAAAGTGTGGTCTCAGCCTTAATCTTAACTCCGCAGAGCACTGCAAGAACAGAGTCTGTCGTAGTTCAGTGGGGTGCACTTAAAAGTCCTGCATCAAACACAGCAGGGGCCGCGTGTGTACCCTCCGGACACAATACACATTTAATTGGGATTAGTTAAAAAGTGCCACCCAGTAGCTATCACAGTTTCAGCTCCATGGATTTTCACAAACTCCAAAAGGAAGAAAGGACAGGTTTACAGTATACCTTACTACAGCCTCATAGTCTAGAGAGAAAGCACAAGAGAGAGAGAGAGAGAAAGGGAGAGAGACCAAGAAAATAAAGGACAGAATGGCAGCCCAGGTCCTTCCTGTTCTGTTTTGTGCTTGTTGTTTTTCTGCGAGGAGTGAGACAGCAGGCACAACACAGCAGTGAGAGCTCTGCTTTTAATGTAGTATCACTCTGATACAGGTGGGTCTGTGTCTAACTGCGGAAGACAGGACCTTATCTGCAAAGAGCCAGCAGCCAGGCTACTACTACACACTCACACACAAACAAACATGCTCCCAAGCGAGCAAGACACACGCGTGCGCGTGCACACACACACACGGACAAATGCACACAAATGCAGACACAAATGGTGTGTGTGTGTGTGTGTGTGTGTGTGTGTATGTGCGCAAGTGTGTGCATGGGTGTATTACAGTGACTGCAAGAGCACTCACATTCACTTCCCTTGTTTCTTCCCATTCTTCCAAAGCCAAGTGTGTGTGTGCATTCTATATGTCCACTGGTCTGCTTCGGATTCTGTTCATCTAAACCCGTGACCCTGGCCCCATGCTGGTGTTCCCTGCAATCCATGCACACCTGCACACCACTGTGAAAGGCCACACAGCCCCTTTGGCCCAGCATGCCAGACAGGCTGCACAGACTGCGTGCCACACTCAGAATAAGATACCAATGCTGTCCATAGATGAGATATGGATGCTGTACACAGATGAGAGATAGGGACGTTGTCCAGAGATGAGTGATTCAGACGCTGGAACGTGTCAGCGGTGGAATGAATTGGCCATTGTGGCAGTGTGAGGGAGGGCTGTGGGAAGGAGCCTGCAGGTAGCACCCATGGGGGCGGGCGGGGTGAACTGTGCCACTCTACTGCGCTGCATAAAATCAGACTGGCCCATCAAGACCTGACATGTAGCAGAGTCCACACACATCCTGCAAACATGAGTTTCCTGTACCGAGCCGTCAGTCATCCCTGAAACAGTATCCAGGCCGCGCTGGAGAAACCATTACAGCCGCAGGCGGGGGTGGGGTGGTGAGTAGGCCTGAGTGGAAACTACCCTTTTACAGCTGTCGTCAGCCGACAGAACTTGAGGGGGGAAAAAAGAGCAATCTGCCTGAAGATAGAAGAGATATATGCCATGTGGCCCTGGATTGCCCTCTGATAGGAAACTGTAACATTATACAGTGTTTCATCCTTAAAGGCCCCACCCAGGAATGCTCAACATGAATACCTTTGCCAGTTCCATCAGATTCTACCTTCTTTAATGTTACAAAAGGATATCCATTACAGTCCTACAAGAGACTATTCAACATTTTTTGTATGCCTGCGTGCATGCTTGTATGTGGCAAATGCAAGTGTGTGTGTGTCTGTGTGTTTGTGTTGTGTGTGTGGTTGGGATTGTGAGGGACCCAGAGTCAGTATCAGTGCAACCACATTATTTTCTCTTTTTTCCCTGTCTCAGTTGGCTAAACAAAGTGAGATATAATTTCTGAGGCGATATAAACACACCACTTAAAATGAGACGTCAATCAAAAACCAAACCACTGCAGAATATAAAATTACACCACCTTTTATTTCATGGTGTAAAATAACCCTCTTCATATATCAAATATAAAGCTCTGCGCACACACACTCACACACACACACACACACACACACACAATGGAATGGGCAATTAAATCTGATCCGACAGAAAAGCAGAAACAGCATTCTAAGTAAACAGCCTTTGTTTTACAGTTCAGTTTTACATGCAGTTCATACAGATGAAAACATACACTACCAAGCTTGACACTGTCCACTGATTTTTCCCTAGAAGTCTAATTGCAGAGTATAATTTCTTCACTAAAGTACCACGGAGAGGTACTTCAACCTATCACTCACATTGTAGTAAAGGCATTGTCCTTACACTCTGAACGACAAAAGGAGATCAAGGCAGTCATGCTGACTACAACCATTACTACTACCAAAACATTCAAACAAAACACACCTCTTCTAATGAGGAGATCAAAGGACTGAAAAAACACAACTGTCAGGAATTGACATCACAAGGAGCATTCTAGCCAATACAACTCAGTATTCACTGAATGGTCTGGGAACACATGGCATGTTAATTTATTGTGTCAGTCGCATTTAATCTCATCTATAGGTGCTTGGGAACCAGGGGAACTGGTTGCAGAGCACCTATTCCCCTCCCTCTGTCTTTCCACATGTATGCAGCTTAGACTGAGACTGACAGTTACTGCAGTGGTAAAATTCTGTAGTGTCTCTTCTACAGACTGGCATTATAAGAACAATTTTAGGGGACTTGGTGGAAATCCTGTTTGTCCATGATTTGTCACTTGCCTGTTTGAGCTGGGACTTAAGCTGCAAGAACTAGGGAGTGACAGAATGGATGCAGGGATTAGAATAGTTTATTTTTACGGCCTTAAAAGGCATTCATTTCTAGCTGTTGTCGTTGCTGTTGTGCCGCTAATGAGATTGCCTGTCTGGGGAAGGGTAAGAAATCTAAGGCAAACAGTATGGAGGGGAAGCAGAGGGGATTTTAGAATTCCATGTAGAATTGCGAAAAATCCCTGTGTCAGGAAGACAAGCACAGTGTAGACTCAAAGGAACAAAAAAAAAAAAAGAAAAGAGCAGAAAAACAACGGCAAGATATGAATTTTTCAGCGGAGCCCCAGGAGAGGCAGCTAAGAATGATTCATGACGTTAAGTAAACAATAAATTATTCTATATTTCTTTATTCTGTTTCTACACTTAATCAACAGGGAATCTTTAAAAATGAATGTGTGAGCCTTTGAGGGCAAAGGAGAAGTCAGGATAGCTGTATGGCAAACAATAGCAAACGCAGTAAACAGCACCCAACTGCCAGCAGCTCTCTAAACTTCTAGACCCATCATCTAGCTTTGAGAGTTTATCTAACAGCTCTCTCATCTAGTTGACAAAGCAGCCCGGTATCCAAGCGAAAAGGCCATGGTGACACCGTGGACGTCACCTGCCACAGGCCAGAGGTCCACAAAGCAGTAATTAAAGTGGCAAGAGACAGGCTTCGCGAGACAGGCTGGGCTGGAGTGAGGGCATGTGCTGTGAGGCTGAGGTCACGTACAAACTCAGGAGACCAAGAGAAGGAGTAGCGCGAACAGCCAATTTCTTAAACGAGTTTTGACAAAGTGGATACAGGGAGACTTCAAAGAACCTCTGACAAACAAGTGTTGGAGTACTTATTCTTCACAGGGATGTGGAGTGGTGATAAGTGACATTTATAAAGTATTACAGCCAATTGTTTTCTAATGGTTCAGCGTATTTGTTTTGAGCAAAATGACAAACAGCATCTAAAGTAGAAAAGAATCCATCAATATTTCTCATAATACTAAAGTTTATATACATGTACATATACAGACACACATACGCACTCACACATATATCCACTGCCTGTAACTGCTCCATTTTTCCAGGCTGACCTTTATGTGATGGGCTGCAAGCTGATACAGTTTCTTCACTGTGGGAGATGCACTGCAGAGTCAGGGAGGTTTGTAATTAAGGCTTCTGAAGTCCATGAAAATACAGAGCAGCTTGAAGTTCTTTGCATTTTTCCGAGACTACATAAACTGCAATTAGGAAGTCACTTAACACAGATTCCCCCAGGTATGAGTGAGAGGAATGCGTGCGTGTGGCCTGTGTTCATCTCTGCTGTGGTCTGCAGCTATGGAAAACTGTCACCTATGCCTTGCATAGGGTTTACAACAGCTGCTGGTCCTCAAAACACTGTACCTCCACAGAACCCAGGCAGATAGTATCATTTCAACCTCATGCACCCCAGCCACCACTGGAAAGCACCCCAAAATACTACTAGCAATGGCCAAACACCCTGCGTGTGTGGAAAAAAAAACAAAAAAGCTAAATATTATTATTTCATCAAAATCATATTAAAATTACATTATTTACAGTCTGAACCCTTAAAAACACTACAGCTCCTTAATAAACTATTCAATACAGTCTTGGAACATACCTCATCCATGAAACATACTACAACCTCGAATACACAACATTTCCTATACACAAAAGAACCCCTACACATACTGCAGTTGCTGAGCACACTTCATCCCTGAGCATGTTGAGCTCCTTGAATAAACACCCTTACGTTGGCCCACTTGAAAAGTCTAAAATATGATACCCGGTTTATTCAAATTAAAGTTTTAAATGACGATGCTGTTTGTCATGACAGTAGGTAGTTGTTCACTGCATCATCTCACATCTGCTGCAGTGCACTGCAGCGCTCTCTCCACTGTCACTCCCCTCGATGTGATGTGACACGTTGCGTGGAGCGACGGACATGGACAGTGTGCTGCGCTGGCTCGGTGGAGCCGAAAAGGACAGTGCACTCAGTGACCGGTGCCAAGGAAAAGAGGAACTCTGCCAAAAAGCATCAGGGACAGCCCAGACAGGACATGGCTAAACCTGGCCTTGCCAGTGTTATTTAAGAGAATGCATATCAACTTTCAGCTACAATTCATTCCTTTATGACCAAAGTTCCTCTGTCACACATTCTTTAGCCTACAGACATAGCTTTGCTTTTGATGGAGCCGTCCAGACTGGAGGCGGTTGCCAAAGGAACAAAGCCACACTCCAACCAGTGACCTTCATCTCCTCCGTGGTTTCCTCAGTGTACATGAAGTCCACCATGATGATAATTTGCACATTTTTCAGTGTTTTGAGCACAGATGTGTGTGCACGTGCGTCTTTGTGCACGGGTGTTTCTGTATGAGCATGCATGTGAGTGTGCGTGCATGTGTGTCGGTGAACAGCATATACTCCAGATCCTAACTCTTTCCTGAATCCTCTAGTCTCTGGAAAGGGCAGCCAGATGTGAATTCTCTCTCACACTGCAAGCAGAAATGGAGCACTGTAAAAGAACTCATCAACCATTCTCATTGTAGGTCCCATCTGTGTGTTTACAGGACTCAGATGTTAGTTTTAGTTTTTCTTTCATTGAAAAGAAGCTATTTCCATTAAAGCCACTGATGAAATTAGGATAGATGGTCTATATTTTCGATGTAATTGGATTGAAAGAGGATTAAAGGGACTCCCAAATCAAAGCTGCTCTATGATTTCAAGAAATTGCATCTTACCAGAGGACGTGGTCCAAGGCAGGGAACCAGGGGCAGAAAAAGCTAGACGAGCTACATGAAAGAAAATAGCCCTGATCGTTAAAAACACTGTTGGAAAAACAGCACTGGGGCTTCATGTATGCTTTACGTGGCAATGTAAATATTTAGGGAAAACTAATGAGGGGGCAAATTCTGCCAGAGGGCATATTTAAAGCCATCCCCAGAAATTTGTCTGGGCCATTAAAAAGACATTTCCCGCTCAGCACGATAACGGATTGCAAAATGGTCCACAGTCAAACACCCCTTCCCCAATTCATCAAGGGGGCTCATGAAGAAGGAGATTGCCACAACATAACAGCTCTTCCATGGCCACACCCGACAAATGGGCTCTGAGCACAAACACAAGAAGACTCCATTTGCACCTAATCCATTTACTATACTCTAACAGGAAGACTGTCTGTTGCCGCTGTGAAGAGCCAGGCTCATTTTGGCCCTGCACTAATTCAATCTACAGTCCACTCCCAATGGAAAGTTCCGCAGAGCAATATTTGGGCCGGGGAAAGTCGTTCTTAGGACTGCAGGCTCAGAGATGGGGAGTTACCCTCCCATTCCCACATGCCGCTATCTGTATATAACACTGTGCGTTTGACTGTTTGACCTATGCCTCACTGTGACAGATAGAGCACAGTAGCCTGCTTACTGTCTACATTCCCTGCCTATCCCTTGCCTAAGCCAAGAACTGTCCTGTATCCTCAACCCACCCAGTTCAACATGTATGCGTCCTGCTACAGCACATATGGCGAGGACGGGTGGAGCCAGCCTCTGTTCTCCATTTCTGAAATTTATCGGTTCCTGCCCCTATATTTCATTCTCTACTTAAAAAAATACAATTCGAAAAAGCTACACATCTGCAAAAGCCTTTGACCTTCTAGGCTCTCAGTCAAAATGGAAAGAGGAAAAAGGAGGGCTTGAGGGAGAACGGGACAATGAAGCGTTGCCTCACAACACCACACGTGGTCGTGAGACATCCATCAATTATTGCCAAGAATACGCTTTCCCCAGTGCTCTGTCAGTGCCCGACACATTCGCAGGAATTTTACTCACGTCAATGATCCCCTGAGGACACGCCTCCCCCTCAGATGCCGGCTGTTTCCGCGCACTGGTGGTTTTTATCCCATAGGCGGAGGCATTGTGCGACCCCCAGCTGCAGGACGCTGGACTTGTTTTACAGCTGTCATCGTGACAAGTGCTGGAGACACTGCACCAGAAAGAGTCTCCCGAGACAGAGGGGATATTTTGTGGACTACAGAAACAAAGTGATGGAACAGTGATGGAGGGCAGGCATTCAGGGAGACCAGTACATTCGGCAACTGAGGGGTGGACTCACTTCCAAAGGGTCAATGCCCTGTCGGAGTATGGGCTATGACATCACAGAGGGGTCAAGGCCAGCTCCATGTCCCACACTGTTCCACTCCAGCAGCCCTGTGACCCTGCTTCACCTGTCACCACAGACTGGTTGCATCCAGCTTGGGGGAGCACTGTCACCCAATAAGGGTCCTGGCAACGGGCACCCCTGTCAGAAATCCGCTCATTAAACTGCAGGCAGGCTTGCACCCTGTCAGACCCTCAGCACACTCTGACACCCTAAAGCCAGGTCAAAATAGAGCTCTTCTCTGTCTCCCCTTCTCTCTTGTTTCCTTACCATCCCTCCCACCTCTCTTTCTCTTTCCTTTGCTGTTTTTTTCTGTCTCTGTCTCTCTTAAATTGAATTCAAACAGCTTTACTGACATAAACTACAGTTCTGCACATATTGCCAAAATTTTCAAGTTACTGACAGATCAAAGGGGTTGTGTTTATTGTGCAGTTGTTGCGAAAGTGACAACACACACACACACACACACACACACAAAGCCAGCGTGGAACATGTAAATTCATTCACTGTAAAAGCAAATGATGGTCTTCTATGCCTGCTACTAAAAAAACAATGAGTAAATGAGTGTCAAACCCCTGTTGCACCCAAAACATCTAGCTGGGGGAGGTCACTGCAGGACAGAGAGGACCACAGAGGCTTTCATCCTTCCCCATCCCTGGGTCAGAGGGTAACCCCTACAGCCCCATCCAGTGAGGCAGCTCAAACATCACCAAACACCGGGGACCAGAGAGGACGCAGAGTGCTTTGTATATTCTGTCAGCTCTCTACCCCACAAAACCACACTGTTGAGTCTGAAGCATTAAAAGTAACACTGCACTTCCCACTGCCACATGGTGAACTCTGTCACAACTTAACACAACACGGTACTGAGCACAGTACTCATTTCTGTCACATTAGCACAATCCTACACTGAATGCAGCTACACAGTTTATCCTGTCACATTACCACGATGCTACACTGTAACACTGACACAATGGGCTGACAGCAAAACAATCTGCTCCCATACCTGTTCTACCTGAGGAAAGGCCCCTAGACTTGAGATGGAGGGACAGCAGAATGGCCAAAGCAAGGCATCTGTTTCTCATCATCATCATCATCATCATCATCATCATCATCATTGTCGTCGCTGTCGTCATCATTATCATCAACATCATCAAGAGTGTTTTGAGCTTTGGGAGGCGCAGCGCACTGCATTTAAAAGTATAAACAAGTTTTGATAAACAGAGCCTGCCAGAGCCCAGGCAGGATCAGACACTACTTTTCTGCCATACCATCAAGCTCTGTGTGTGTGTGTGTGTGTGTGTGTGTGTGTGTGTGTGTGTGCGCATGTCAGGCCTTTGCCAAGATTTCTCATGAGCCCTTAATCCCGAAAGAAACGTAAGCTACATTTAAAAAACTGTCAGAGTCTCTATAACAACGCCCCCCCCCCCCCCCCCCCCCCCGCGTCCCATCACCACCACCGTCACCACTGCAATTTCTGCCATGCGGTAAGGTTTCAATTTTAGATTGGGACAAATAGGGCAGGAGACCAGACAGATTCGGTCTGAAGTAGCAACTGAAATCTGTCAGCACTAAGGAGCTGGCTGGCTGCCACACGTCCTTGTCATTATTCAAGCAGGACTTTTATTTCTGAGGGGGACTCCAGCTTGCAGTTTGACTCTGATGTAGTTGAGAGAGATGGATTGAGGTGCCACTGATGAGTGGTAATAACGATCACCATCAGGGCTTTCAACGTCGAAGTACAGGGTGCTGTTTACTGTAAAGCGGGGGCCGGGAAGTACATGCCTTCCAGCAGTCATGAGTAAAATATTCCTGAAATGTATCAGACCGCTTGCTGACATTAATGGCTATTGTATCCACTGCTTTCAGAGGCATAAGCTGAACAAGCAGACATGCCCATCCCTGGATCTGACAGAAGCACACACACACACACACATACCATGAATATGTGACAAGTATACAGACACACCTTCATTAACCTTTTTTACTTCACTACAACATTTGGAGCTCATGCCACAACCATTTGAACAGTAAGGTCTTTCTCTGTATTATTTTATTGTGTTTCACATTACTCACTCATTTATCCGAGATCTCCTCACCATGGTTACAGGCTACATTAAAGTCTGAGTCTCTCCAATAGCAAGGCCCTTCGAGATGTGTTACAAGGTCACCTCCTGGTTAATTAAGCCCATGAGGAGCATGTCTTTGAAGGGAACCTGCTTCCTGCTGTCCCTCTCTCTCCCCCTCCCCTTTCTCTCCCTCCCTCTCTCCCCCTGTTACTATCTCTTGCAGGTTAGGAAAGTAGGATGTTAATGAGGCCACACCCCTCACTCCAAGCAAACGAAAGATCATTGAACTTGGAGAGTGTGAAAACAGGTAACCATTAGTCACCTGGGAAAGAGAAACACAAAGCATTTTTAGCCAGTTGGACAAACACAAATTTCAACCTAATGTGCTTTGATCAGTTCCTATCTAATTCTTGGTATTTGAATCAACAGCTAGTTCACTTGTATAAAACTTCAGGTCTAGTCTTGCAATTTCTTGTCCTTTATAGACAAGGTGTGCAGCACAGGCCCGGTAACCTGTGTCAATGAGCAGGAAAAAGACAAGGATTCCCAACATCTACTCCTTGGACAAGGGCGGCCATCCAGAAACACATTACAGCCTCTCCTGTCTTGGTTATAAAGTGCCGTCTCTTTGAAATTCGATTATTGTTAAACACAGGGCACATACCTCGCTCAATCATTAACAGAGGCTGTGACAGTGGAAAAGCTGTGGACACAGTGCTCACCCCAGCTTACTCTGTTAGGGGGTTGAGGCATTTTTAAGCCCTCAAACACAATACAGACAATGAGCGCACCACCTCCGGAGCACTCCCCAATACAGACAGACAGACAGACACACACACACACACAGAGGGAGACACACCAGCCCAGACAGATAATTAGATGGGCTTCCTGGAAGTGCCAACTCATCCCTCTGGCTCAGCCAACGAACAGCGCGCCTTGCACACACAGACGGCAGAGAGATGCCTCCAAAGGCCTGTTTGCATGAGGGGCTTAATTTTTATAATTCGTTCAATAAGCCAGACAGAGCAGACAGTAAACTGCAGTCCCCATGAACAGAAGTATGCTGATCAGATGTCAGGATGTGACACAATACACCCCGAATTAGGATAATTAACTCATTTTCAATACATTCTTCTTAAGGAAATAAACAGAAAATGTGCCAGTGGTTTGAGACACGCTGCCTTGAGCGCAGCCATTTCCTGAAGCCCGGCACTCTACATGTGGAGCAGACACAATTATTCCCATGTGTCCAGCTCTGTTTCCCTTCAGTATCTAGGCAGAGTAAGGACCCAGTCCCTTAGTGACATGGGTGCTGTGTAGGAGTGCCCAGAGAGGCCTAAAGCTCTGGGTGCTTCACATGTATGAGACAGCAGAGAAACCTAGGGGCTGGGGCCAAAGTGCACCCTATTTAATCACAGGAGTCCATGCCCCATGCCCTTAAATCAGCCAGGCCGGACAGCTGATACTCCCTTCATGGCAGTCTGGTGGTGCCTCTCTCGCATCCCAGAGGATCAGCAGCCTGGAGACCTCTGCCATCTCAGGGGTCAACCTCCCCATCCTAACTTCCCTGGTTTCAACAGTCAGACTTTCACATGCCCCATGCTACACTCCTCTCCTCTCCAATCCCTCTTCTGGTCTGTATTCCTGCCTCTAGACCTTAATGACATGGCTGCACTGCTTTAAAATACTATTTAAAGGCCGGGAGAGGGAGAGAGACTCTCTATAATTCAACATGATATTCAGCGTTGTCAGAGCCCCGACTCCTTACAAGCACTCATCAATGGGAACCCAGCCCTGCGCGTTACTACTGACGATGAACAGATCTGCAAATTAACAGCGATTAAATGCACTTCTGGGCTTGTTAAAAGGAGAGCGCTTGTGGGGAAGCAGTTCATTGACAGTCTAATTGTGATTTATCTCATTTTAAACAAACTGCGTTGAAATGTTTATCTCCCTGGTCGCTAACGACTGAGAGAGTGGGATGACTTCGCCCATACCAGTCCTGCAGGGATAATGTGCATTTCTCTCTTTTCTTCACTAATGAGCCATGAGTTGGAGTGGTCTCAGAGATCCTGATAAAATCCAATCCTGGGTCATAATTAGTCTGATGTATATATTTATGAGGGCAGCTCCTGCAGATATACCTTCACTTCCATGCCATTGACAATGTTCACACACAATTAATATTTTAATGTAAACCAGAATATTCAGGTATTCTGACTATGAGTATGACTATACTGACTATAAGTATTATGACTATGAACAATAATCAAATAAGACAACATTTTGTTGTATTAAAAAAACCCAAATAAGACATGTGGGATATCCTTCAATGGAATATTGAATTGTGTAAAACCTCATTCCTCCTATAACTCCTATATTCTTCCTATAAGCTTCCATCTGTACACATTCAATGTTTTGCAAGCAATCTTGGGTCATAATTCACTCACTTGCTAGTTGACATGACTAATGAAAAAAGTTTTGCATTTTTGGAGCAACCAGGAGACAACTGTTCATAAGTTTGGAAAAATACTAAGTGTTAAGAAAGCAATACAAGACAATGCAGCAGTGACAATGTTCCATGCTATTCTCCCCAGTAAGATTAGGATGAAAAATCACACCTGTCCTTTACAAAACTTATTCAAAATACACTGATTCCCATGTTAATAGGGTAATTTGCCACAGCTGTATCTCACTGGGCATATAAACATTATTTCCAGAATATGACCGTAACCAGGGTAAGGACCATTAACTTGAACCAGATTAACTGTGTGCATGCACAAGTAGTTATGGTCAGCCAAGTCTGCTGATTATTTCCTGCTTATAATATACACTAATGCAAAAAGTAGAGTGTATGATTTTTACCTTGAATGAATGGGATTAGCACATTTCTATCAGCAGTAGTGAGCCAGTGTCATGTATTTTCTGGGCTGCTCACACAGCCCTGATGAATGAGGATGGCCTCGCTCTGCCCCAGGTGCCTCCGCATCTCCTACCCAGTGGTGACTGCGGCTCTGTGTGCCCTTCACTGTCATTCACACTCTGTGACCTCACAGTAACCTCAATTCACACCGATTCGCTCCACCGATCTCTGGCTCCGGCTGTTACTGTTCCCCCAATAAAGACACTTGCTTCCCAATGAATTCAAAATAACCCCAATGAATTCGTCATTATCAGGTCCTGGAAAATCAACCGCTGTGATATGGAAACAACTCGACCAACCGTGCTTCTCAGCAGAGCACAAATCACTCCATACACTAAATAAAACACACGTGACTGCGGGGCCTGCTGTGTCCTTGTACCCAGAGGCTAATTCAGCAGGCACAGCTGGCCCATAGGCTGAGACTGTTAGCTTATTTGAATGGTGCTGGTTTTACAAGTACAGTAGAACCATTGTCCGCATTACCATTGTCATAACTATTTCCTCCATTATATATGTGGCGGCAGTGTAGCATAGTGGTTAAGGAGCAGGGCTCGTAACCGAAAGGTTGCCGGTTCGATCCCCGCTGGGACACTGCTGCTGTACCCTTGGGCAAGGTACTTAACCCACAATTGCCTCAGTAAAATATCCAGCTGTATAAATGGATACCATTGTAAAGAACTGTAACCTATGTAAGTCGCTTTGGATAAAAGCGTCTGCTAAATGAATAAATGTAAATGTAAATGTACCTGATCCAGAGTCACTAACGGCCATCTGACCACTCAGATATACTTATTATATACTGTTGAACTATGTTAGAGCTTGCCTGAAACCATGAGTAAAACAAAAAGACACATTTATACAACCTCCTACAACATTTACAGACACATGGTGGGTAAATACACACACACACACACACACACACAAACACATTCACATATGGTGAATACATATGGTGTATTCAGCATGCTAGTTAAATGCCCCCCCCCCCCCCCCCCCCCCCCCCCCAGCACACAGCTGTGAACCAGTACTCAAAAGCAGGAAACAAATGAAAAGGTAATAGCCATAACAGTCCAAGCCCAGTTAACATTCTTTACAGCATTACAGCCAAGCACTTCCAGCTCTCAGTCCATCACAGATGTAGTTCTACCAAGGAGGACCATGTCACATGGTCCATCATGTGATCAGGGCGTGAGAACAGCAGCCTGAGGGTCATCTGTCCTCCTGGGACCCCACAGGGCGAGCCTAAGAGCCATGCTGTAAGAGCTGTAGGAATGAAACACTTTAAGAAGCACGCAGTGCAGACACAATGCCTAACATCCCGCCACCCCCCTCCCCCCAGCTAGGCTTGACCCTTGACCTTTTGGCCCACAGGCACTTGTTAAAGTGCTCCACTGTTTCCTCACCAAAGCGTTCTGACCACGCTTCAGCACACCGCTCACTCGCCCCGCAGGAAACCAGGACACAGATAAGGAAAGCAATCAGGACAAGCAACTTTCAGCGGAGTACTGTATGCACACACACACACACATAGATTCATGCAAGCTCACATACACTCTCGCTCTGCAACAGTCAACCAACTCCTCATCTCCCATCGAAGGGAGGAGATCCTGCTTTAAGACAATGTGCCTTACGGACTTATAATCTCTTAACCACATATTTGACAATTATGATCCAAAGCAGAAACAAATGAAATGGCTTTATCCAAATCACTACCAGCGAGGGAGTAAAAGTATCACTGAGAGAGTGCAACATTTAACAGAACATTTCATTTTGACAAACACTGTATGTAACAACCACAGAGAAACAGGAACGATGGCACCAACAGCAGTGCCAAAGATCAAGTGATGAAGCAAACATGCACAAACACACTCACTGTGCCCTGTTTGCACTTCAGCCTTGGTCTTTATCACATTACTGCTGCAGCACTGTCTGTTAAACAATCTGACTACCTCCTTCTCCCCTGTCCAAGTTCTGGTTTTATGGGTGTTAGGCAAGAAGGTACTGGGACTAGCCTAAGTATGATGTCTAGCTCTGTTCGAGGAGACAAACAAATGTGATAGTATTGGGAGAAAATTACTTATTTACAGTGCCCTGTATCTGTGAACAAGCAGGCATCCATGTACTGCATGTTTGATTACACCATCTATATCTTGCAAACACTCTCTTTGGCTTACTCATCACCTCATTTCCTGGGAATAACAGGTTGAGAACAGACAGCTATGAAATACCGTGGGGAGCCTCGTTAAGTGCGTCAGTGTCAAAAACTGAAATATTGCAGCACGAGCTCTCAGACCCCTGAGAGAAAATAGGGGCAAGCATGCATGCACTCTCACACACAAGCATTCAGGTACGCAGGCAAATTTAAATGTCTTCCCTCACTGTAACCACTTCTGCCCCAATCCACATACTCCCCTCCCTCCCCCGAATGGGTCTGCAGAGACCCAGGACTTCCAGCTGCCAGCCAGCGGGTCCTTCTTGTTTGCTTGTCCTTGCTGGGCCAGGTGTCTCCCATCACTTCCTCTGTTGCTCATTTCACTCCATTCTTTTTTTTTTGTCCTGACCTATGGTTAACATTCTCCCTGCATTCACATCCCCCCTACAGCTGTCCCCACACTGCCCGCCCTACTTCAGCTAATGCTAGGGAGGTCTCAGGCAGTCTCAGGCTTACGGTTAGACTGGAGCCACTGCTGCCAGTGTTAAGAACTATTACAAGTGGTAACAGAGCATGTGGAAAGAGAGAGACAGCAAAGTAGTTTCACCATTTTAGTTTATTTCTGGAACTTTTTCTCTACAAACTATCCCCATACGGAGTTAGCCTTAAATTAAGATTTTCCATTTAGTTTTCTCCCCTGGTATGAGGCATTTGGTATTAGGAGACAGGACTCCTGTTCAAACAATTCCCTTCCTTTGAGTGACTATTTTTTTTCTTTTGAGTTCCTTAAAACTAAGTGCCTTTCAGTGGTGTGCTCCAGAAACACAATGTGAATAAGACATGATTAAAAACATAATACAGAAAAGCATAATTTAAACACTGCTCTCACAATAAACACATCCAAAACAGGACACACAGGTATGTCCTGCCTTTAGAGGAGTACTTTTTGTTTGAATATTGTTTTCTTAAGCGGGAAAGAAGTTCAAAGCAACATATTTCAAATGCCTCCTGGTGAGAAGAAAGCAGTCAAATCAATCAAGTGACACACCTGAAAACAATCTATTTAGTAAACAGTGCTGGCTTTGAGGGGAAGGTATGCAGGCCACCTAGCAATCATGAACACATTACCCTCAGTCTTCCTGTAATCTGGACAGATGATAAGAAGCTAAACCATACAATTCAAACACCAGTTAATAGCTAATGATCACTACATCTCTCCCTGTCCTCCCACTCTCCTCCATATATTACAACAATGACACATCTCTCGCTAACATTAACTATCTTACCTGCTCGTACTTGTGCCCTTACGCAATTACACACTTGTAAAAGGTACTTGCCCATCTAGCCCAATAAGCAATGAGTCTTGTTTGGTGTGTATGTTCATGTTTGATTGCACATGCAAGTGCTCTGTTGTTGAACCAGTCTTCTCAGTGTCAGCTGTTGATGAAAGCTTCATTAAACTAAAACACTGTCCACATACTGTACTCAAACCCGATGCCAATTTCACAGACACATTAATCTGAAAGTCTCTTTCAGACCTATCCCGAAAAAGCTGCCTTTCTCTTCACCTTATTAACCACACCCCTCCCAACAGAAACCCCTCAAATCAGCTCCTTCACTATATTTTGTAGCGCACCAACCACTGATGCAGTTTAAGGAAGGTTCTGGACCCCTCCACACACACACACACACACACTTCATCATCATCATCATGAGAAGATTCACAATTATTCATCTTAAGTTTTGACTACTGGCCCTTCATTTTATGAAGTACAAGAGTATCAGGATAGGATATAATTAGACCAGCGTTTCCCAAACCTCTCCTGGAGGACCCCTTGTCCTGCACGTTTTAGATCTCTCCCTGCTCCAACACAGCTGATTCGAACGATCAGTTTGTTACTAAGCAGCCTCAGGAATTCATAACGAGTCGATCATTTGAATCAGCTGTGTTGGAGCAGGGAGAGATTGAAAACATGCAGAACAAGGGGACCTCCAGGAGAGGTTTGGGAAACGCTGAATTAGACCATACATATCCAAATGGTCACAATGGTTATAGTGTTACTAACTTACATCATAATTATCATTAATCATTTATTTATCATTGAATGCAATTTAAAAACCTAGGTCAGGCAAGGGCACAACGGTTTCTTGCTTCCAAAATGAGAGAAATGTTGGGATAAATCTGAATAAATTCTACAACCGAGGATACTCATTACCCCACCCACGCAAACTCACGCACACACACAGCTATTCTTCGACAAAATAGAGTAATTGTACATGGTGTCCGGCTGCAGCTCTCGATAATTAAAGCTTTAAAATAGGACAATTTAAACCATACAGTACTTTCATCAATCAACAAACCACCATAACTAGCAATTACCCTAGAAAAAAATGCCTTCGTAAGCAGAAACAGGCCGTGCC
Source organism: Megalops cyprinoides (assembly GCF_013368585.1). Taxonomy (NCBI): domain Eukaryota; kingdom Metazoa; phylum Chordata; class Actinopteri; order Elopiformes; family Megalopidae; genus Megalops; species Megalops cyprinoides. Next base: position 34,774,306 of record NC_050585.1, on the reverse strand, counting down.
CACTGCACAGAGCAGGACGCTGCACAAAAGCACAGGGGCTCCGCTCCATTTGGAGATGCGAGCTGCTTGCTAACTAAGGAATTTAAAACTATGGCAGAATGTACCAAACCATTAAATACACTGTATTCAAAATGTAAATGTGTTTTCCACAAGAAGGAAGAAAAGGAAAAAGTTTAGTCATAGAATTTAATGTGTGAGAGGAGGACGTGGTTTACCCCTCACGCCTTTTGAGTGTGAACCGTGACAAATGGAAATGCGTTTACGAGGCTGAAACAAAACAACGTTTCAAGAACCGAACTGTAAAGTAAAATGTATTTTATTAATCCTCAAAAGGAAATAACTTCGCCTCACTTTCGCATGCTTTTTAGCCTAAGAACAAAAACTTGTTTGTGGGGTGGGGAGCGCCGATATTAATTGTGGTAGTTGAAAAATACTTATTCCCAGTTATTGTTCACTGCCTTGAAGTATTTGTCAGCCAACCTTGCGGTCCACACTCTTTCAGTTCAGCTCAACACTGTCAACAGTGCCGCGATGACAATATTTTATGTAGTCTCGTTGCAAAGATTGCACGGGTTGTAAGCATCAGAAAACAAACAACTAAAGATGAATAAGATACATCTTAAGGTTTCAGCGTAATCAAATTTAATCACCTGCATGCGGTGTGTATGTTGGCAGCGCAGCGGAAATACGACTACACACACAAAGACCGACGTTGCAGATAATTCCAAAATCCAATATATGACCTGCACTAATTAGGTCATTGCTTCCTGCCAGCCAGGGTTGGCACCTCACTCGCTGACAAAAGGTACCCTCCTACCTGTACCTTATAGAGAAGACGGATTGTTAATTATCTGTAATAACGGGTTTTATTAATGAGAAAGTAGAAGAGTCGTTTCAGCCAATCGCTCTGGGTAATACAGAGCAACGTTATTAACGGCAGCTAGTGCTAGTGTTTATTTATTCAAATAAGCTATAAAGCTAAATAACGAAATGAATGCAAACTCGCTCTTCATATGTAACATTAAAGTAGCTGAAATATACTCACTTGTTTATTCTATTTTCTAATGATTTGGTATATCTTTATTACGCGGTTGTGATAATTAAAGTTCAAGTTCGTTGGGAGGAAAATGCTTGATCGATACCATATCAGTACGAATTTTCGGCAACCGAATCCGAAGATCGGACTCAAATGCCAATTCAAACCAGCTGCTAGTACACAACCTAAAATGTTTAAAGTTTATGACGGTATGTTTATCTTACCTGAGCAAATATAAAGATATCCGAAAACAAGATATATTCCCAGAAAACTCGAAGACATCATTCCAGTGTTTTACAGAAAGGAAATGATTCTGCACTCCACTTATAATTAATGCATGAAAGTTGTTGGTCGACCTTTCATAATCCTAATATTGAACAAAAGTTCTGTTGATTTCTCCAGATTGTGTTTGTTTTTGTTCCTCTTCGTATTTCTTGCTCCTTTTAAATGCTGTGTAAACACCGATAATCCAAATTTCATTTAAAATCCCTAAATGGGCATCATCCACCTATTAGTCGTGGAATTAAAAAAAAAAAAAAAAAACATCGTAATGCAAAGTACGCAGGAAATGTTTTCGTTCTTGTATGTCTTCCTATAAATCTATGATGTGTGTATGTGCTGGCGTTTTTTTCTTTGTTTCCCGTTTAATATTAAAACAAATCAAAGTTTGGATTTGCGAAGTAAAAAAGTTCAGTGCTTCTCGAACGTCGCCAGTTGAGCGCTTATCGCACAGTTCGTCATACCGTGTCTGTTCAGTTTGTTTGAAGCAGACTGGCATCAACGGTCTTGAGAAGACAGAAAATAATACATCCAAAATGATCCGACTGTGTGAAACTCCGAATTGTGTAAAGGGGATTCCAGTGTTTTGTGGGGAAAAAAATCCCTAACTGCGCACGTCAAAGCTCAAAGTCACATCGTTCATTCCAGTATAACTGTCGGACTCTCTGCGATCAGCAATACCTTTCAGGTCTTCTTCGTAGTACAAAAGTATTCTGTAGACTTTGCTAAATGCATTAGTTTGAGGGGATCACTCCCACTTGCACATCACTTTTTTGTTAAAGTTGCGTGTCAGACTCAAGTTTTCCAAACAGTCAGATTTCTCCACATTAAGCTCCTTTCTGTAGTAGCCTACTAACTTCTTAAGTCCCCGTGTACACCCAGACCCGTGCCTCGGTCAACGGGGATTGTACACTGAACGCCCTGTTCTCCATTCAGTGGATCAGAGTGATTTACAGAATGGTATGTGCCACTCTCCCCTCTCCGGCTTCAAACAATGGGGTTTTCCAGAAGGGAGATTTAACCTCTTACAGGCCGGACTCTTTTAAGCCAGCGCATCTATGAATGTTGCTTAACTACAAATTGTTGCATTGACTAAAACTGTCGTCTTTGTTTTGTATCGGAGGCGTATTGTTATCATGAAAACTTTGCAGAGTAGGCCTACTTTATTTTTTTAACGTATTGATTCATTACACAAATACAATATTAGAGCTAATCGATGGGAAGGCACCAGGCGTGGCTTACTTCCGAAGGCTTATCACAGTGTACTTAGAATTAAATTATGAAAATACGCGTGTTCTTTAAAATATTATAATAATAATTCCGGCACTATAACGGAAACTAATAGAAACCTGAAAGAAAAAAGAGCAAAGCAGCTAGAGCGAGAGGGAACGTGGAATCAGGAGAAAAAGACGGATGGGGACTAGAGGGGTGGGGGAGTGAGCTGCCGGAGTTACCAACAGCTGAGAGGCGCAAAAGATGTAACCTGTTTGCTGAGATGGTGTGCTTCTACTGCAGCGCTGCGCTCAGGAAAATCCCAGGTGTATTCGGCTCAGGCGCGAGATAACACTTTAACAAATTCATTAAAGTCACTTTAGAGGCGATTAGCCGGTAGCATTTATTCCCCTCCTCATAATCATGGATGTAATCTACTTATGACAATTCCTTAATGAACGCTCCAGCGTAAAAGTCAGTTATCGCACGTCTAAGCTGCAAAGCGGCTATTTCACTGGTGTTTGTGACATTGGGGGCTTATTGGATTTATTTGTGTTCCGAACGGCAGGAAAATGGTAAACAAAAAGCGTTTTGTCATTACAGGAGCAATCTGGCTACCAAGACGCCTACTCACCCTGCTATGTAGAGTACAGTGAAAGCTTCGCATTCGGGGAGAAATCGCTATGGAAGTCGATCACAGTGGTCCTCTACCTTAACCCTGGACTATTTCCCTTTCGGTAAAAACAGCACAAACTCAGTGGCAAATTTTTTCACTTTTTCAGAGTTTGCAAACTGTTAATGGGACTTATTTGATCGTATACATTCTGCTTTGATAAGCAACATGCTTAAGAACATCAAAAAGAAGGGATGATACACATTACCAAAGCCTAACGTAAGTAGTCGCACATCATTTAAAAAAATGTGCAGATTGTTGGGCCTTGTTGCCGCTTGCCTTCATAATCGACACAAGTACCCCCTCTACTGGCCAACTGCTGCAGGTGGCCAGAGGGACAAGGTTGGGGGGTAAAAAGGTGCAACCCCCAGCAAGAATGTGAAGAGTTGTCAAAAGCCTTACATTTTTTCCACAAACTGGGTTTATGTACAGTACCATCCAGTCCGCAAAACTTTGTGGAAGAATGCTGTTAAAATTCTGAAGTGGAAGAATTGCGATCTGTGCTCACCTTTTTTTTTTCTCCCAGCATGCCTGAAGCTGAGAAAAATCTGCAGGCAATTTGAACATGACTATTTTGGTGGGGTCAGTCATGCAGCTCCAGTAGGTTTTCTGCTATACCGATTAAATTTGAGAAGCTAAAAAAGGAGATGGAAAAGTCCCGTATGAAGTCTGTATTTATGGGCATCCCGCTGGCCTGTTCTGGAGTGGACACACCTCTATTGAGTTATGCAACATGACTGACCCAAATCTGCCTCCGCAAGCCGAGAGGCAATCTCTCACTCAACAGGACCAGCCTGTGCTACACAGTCTCTTTTATTCTTTCATTTTTTCCATCCATTCCCCTCCCGCTCCCTCTCCTGGAGTGATGGAAACCATTCCCCACTTCCTCTTCCTGCCGCAAATCCTTTAATTGCTTTGAATCTGCCCCTGGCAGCCTTGCTGAATGGGTCCTGGTCTGCATGGCAGTGTACATGGGCAGGAAAACACAGATATGCCACCATCATGATCATCATCATATTTCTCCTTTCTCCTACTTTTCCTCTCTCTCACTTCAAGACAACAGCTGGGGCCAGAGAGTGCTGTCATATTTGGAAAGATTCCCAAACAAGGAAATTGTTCCAGTTTAAAGAGGGTGTTTTCATGTGATTTCTTTGTCCTTTAAAACACAAGACATCCTTCCACATGCCACACATTTAACATGTTTTAATATTTGTAGCCGATGGAATTTTGAAGAATTATTTGCACTGGTGGGTGACCAGTAGGTTGCAGTTGATAAAATGAAAATGAGGCCAGTGTACCCATCCACAGCTTTTTCAGTTTAATTTGTTTTTGTATTATTTTTAAAAATTATTTTCATGCTTTATCTTAAAATTTTTTGTTGTCCTGTTTATTGATGTCTTTTTGACAGCTGTCCAATAAATAGCCCCCAAGCCTCCCTCTCTCACTCTCTCTGTCTCCATCCCTCTATGTCCCATCTAAAGCATCCTCGTCCTTGCCAATAATATTGCATCTACTCCTTTATCCTTTAGAATAAAAACTAAGAGATATATAGGAACAAACTGATTCCCTTCAAACCAATGAACCAATGCTGAGCAATTTCTCAGACCATTATTTGTTAGCTTCACAGAAGGTAATCAATTGTCATGAGACAGTCACAGTTCATGTGTTCCTAAATTGGTTCCAGCCAGACAGAGAGACTGTGGATTTGATACATGCAGAAACCACAGCGCCTTGCGTGACCACTGTATGGGGTTCACCTCCACAGTGTGACACTTGTGAGAACTGCTAAATCATGAGTGTCACAAGGCATTATATTACTGGCACAGCAGGGATCTTCAGCCAGTCCACAGAATCATGACGTGAACTCAGCGGAATGAGAGGGAATTTCTTCACTCATTTATTCCTTTCCGACAAAGGTTTGCAGCCCAGATCACAACTGAGGCAGGCGTATAAATCTCGCTGTGGACATTTTTCTTTCACGTTCCGCCAAAAGGATAATGTTGAACTACCTCCCGCTCCCACTTGAAAGTGGGTGTAATGCATTTTGGAAACTGCTGAAAGGGCACAGAGAGGCCTCACACCACATCAGAGCGACGGATCTCTGTTAGCGGACCCAAATGTTTGATAAAGCGAAGACAGTGCCGTGATCAGGTGCCAAAATGGAGCATGCAGAGCAGTGAATCTGCTAAATATGATCGATGGCCTGTTTGACGCTGACCCCATGTGCGTGCCAAAAAACTGTGAGATTGTGCAGGTGTTACACTTAAATGCGGAACACGGACGTCATTCTTTTAGCTGCCTGTTGCACATGTGAACCTCTCAGCTCCTTCCAACAGAAACATACCTACAACCGCCTTTCTTGACAAAGATTGCCACACAGAAACTTGGGTATAAAAAACTACAGATTCTTATAATGATGGAGAAAATCCTGTGTACAAAATAGAATCCAAAATTTAAAGAATATATTTTAATATACTGTATGGCATATTACACTGTGTATATTTTAAAATGTATCAATTATTGCCACTTTCATAATACACATATATAACACATTCTGTACACAGAATATAAGCCTCATTCTCTTTTTTTCTCCTGTTGAAACTTGAAAGGAGGGAAAAAAACAGAATGTCATTTCCTCTCTGCTCTTTTCATCTCACATCTTCAGTGGGAAAGCAAACGGGTTCAGGGTTAAAGAGGGGTGGAAATTACATTTCAGAAGGCCTCCTCAAAGAGAAACCTGCTTGTCCTTTTGAACTGTTTTTTGTATTACACTGAAACAGCTTGGATGGATGTAAGCCTTCCCTGACGCAAAAACATCTGTCAAAGTGTGTGATAAAAACATGTGGAATGTATTTTCTAATAAATGCCAAAACAGGAGTTATATATCACAGCTCTATCTTTTAATTCCATGTTCTTACATGTCAGATTATATGTTTATTGTGCCATATGTTTCAAAGTTACATGTAATCATGCATTTAATTTTACAGATTTTCACATACGCTCTTCTACTCCAAACTCCAGGCCGAGCCACTAAAAGACTGCATGGTATACATTACTGTAATCCATCTGCTGTGTGTTTTAGGGACTCTCATTTTTACCTGACGGTCCATCCCACTGAATGACCCATACAGCAGACTTCCCTGCAGGCCCTTCTCCTCCCACTCACTGTGTCATGAGATGTTTGTATTGTTCCCCATTTCTTCTTTCAACACGCTCAATTTCTACAACTCAAGGATTCTGTAACAGTAGTATAGGACCTTTTAAGGTATAAGATATAGCCTATGAGCAGCCAAAGTAGAGGACAGCCTTTCAGATAGCAGGGATGATAAGTAATGGCCTGTGATAAGCAATGGTCAGTTGGACTCATTTAGGTAAGAACTTTGACTAAGCTGGACTAAACTGTTATAATCCCCTCTGTGATCTTTATGGTCACTTAAAAATGAAAGAGACATCCTTGACCAACATGATTTCTTACTATAAGCATTACTGTAATCATTGTAATTTCCTCAGTGTCCAGGTAAAAGGGTCGAACGAGAGAAGTAGAACGAGAGAGAGGGGAAAGGAGATAATTTGACATGGGCTTTAGAAGGTGAACTTGAATTCCGCAGCTTGAAAAGTTGGCAGCTGTTGAGCTAATCCCTGAAGTTTCTCCTCTGTGAACCTAAGAGTCTCTCTCCACATACGGAGTTCCTGACATCCACTGGCGGCTCTTGTCAGACTCCGCCTGCACTGTTACAGCACATTAGTTTCATTTCCAACTCAGAGGCTGGGAAACATCTACCTCCCTCATTTCCACTGTCTTCAAACAGAACTAAGCAGAATTCAAGGGGTGACGAGACAATTCACCGTGCCCTCTACCTGTCTAAAACAAAGCAATAAAAGCATTTATGTGTTTTGCCAGATATTGACTCATAGGAAAGAGGATCAAATACCTGCATCCAGCAAACATATTCATCCAGCTGAACACATCACATCTTCCTCTACATTAGACAAATATTGTGTAGAATGGGTTCAACACCAAAGTGTTTTTTTTTTTACTAAAAAAATAACTCTTAGATCCTGTCAAAGGCACAAATTATTTCACATAGACTAATGTACTTTATACATAGGTTATGCTTATGTCAGCCAGCTGAAAAAAAAGGCATGAATTTTTAAATGTTTCTTTTTTCCCATATTCAGAAGGAAATAAAGATCGTGCAGTACCTGTGTAGCCCAGGGAGTTGTCATCCTCGTGTTCGGAGGTGGGGGTGGGTGTGGCTCCGTCACTGGCTCCCTCCTTCCCTCCTGTGTCTGTCGGAAAAAACAGAAATGACACTGAGACCGCTTAACACACCTACGGTTCTCCTCAGCCCCATGAGCTGCGCCAGAGGTACCGACTGTGTTCACTACCCCTATAGGGCTGTCCAATCTGTTGCCTGGAAAAAAAAGACCCAAAACACCAAGACTGACTTGGTGTGGGCGGAGGATCAGAACCAATTCAGACAACTGGGGGAAGACGGAGGGCAAGGAGACCAGGCTGAAGGCAAGAGCGGGCCATGAGAGGACAGATGAGAAGCTGTAGGGAAGAATCTATTTGGGATGGGATAAATGCATCTGTGCCACAATGACATTTACGGTCAGGAGATCATTTGAGTTTAGTTTGGTATGGCCTGGCATCAGCAATAGAGGGTCATGGAACTATAAAGAGAAAGATAGCAGTCTCTCTGAAGGTCCCAACTGGAGGACATCTTCTCCTTTCTATTTTTCTATATATGTGCCATGGTCTAAAGCATTGAGCCATATGAAATAAACAGAGGTGCACAAGATAGGTACCATTTTGTGAAGTGATTATTTTGTGAAGTGATTATTCAGATGAAACCTGTTAGTAAATTGGTGATAGTCACTTAAGAGACCCTTTCCAAATGAAATTGAAATTACACATTAATGAAAATAAAAATGCTCTCAGTTTTTCATGTAGTGTTGCACTTATATGCATGTCATAGTTTAAGAGGTCCTTGTTGAAAAAAAAAACAAAAAAACTGTGTTATTCCTCTATTTGTTTATACTATGTACAAAAACTAAATGTGTGATAACAATGTGGGAGCAGTATTAATAGAAGTAATGGTATTAGGAGCAGCAGCATTATACAGTGAGGGAGATAACTCACCTTAACCACAACCAATGTGGCACCCAACTGCTGATACACAGCAGCCATTTTGTGCCGGAGTGCTCACCACTCATCAGCTGAGGTAAGGAGGGAGGGATTTATTCAGTCAATTTAACTTGGGGATGATTAAGTGGCTGGATTGGGAACTGGGCCAGAATGCCAAGGAACACCCCAGCTTTTTGCAGTAAGTGTCATGGGATTTTAATGATGGCAGAGATTTGGGGCCCCTTTTCATAATAAGCAGAAGCAGTACCACACTGTACTGTACTATAGCAACAGTACATTAGCTTTAGCTAGTTCAATGGTAAGAGCAGGGCCAGAGATTCACCCTGGAACTGTAGTGTTTCTTCTCATAGCTTTCTCTTAATTAAGGCTTTTGTCCTTTACTGGGTCTCTTTCCTACATCATCAGTACAGCTACATATGGCTTTCTCTCCCAGTTTAAGATTTTTTTTTGGAAAACGTTGTTACACAGAGTGAGCTCCTGTCGTTTTCAATTTGACTGAGACAGTGAGTGACAGTGTTTATGACTGTCACAAAGTGAGTTTTTCAGTAGCTGTATTATATTTAACCAGGAAGAGCTGAAGGCCAGTATTATGCAGGGTTCAGGATTCACGCTTACTGCATCAACCTACCTTAGCTCATCTCTGACTCTATACCTCTCGGTCCCTCTGAACTGAGGACATTATTTTTTGAAACTGCAATGAAAAATAACCATCTAAGGTAAAAGGTCATGCAATGTCATGACACGTCTCACCTGCAAATCCCATTATGTCCAAAGTCTCCAGCATTAACCCCTATAGTACACCAAAAGGCTGTCTGATCATCTGCTCATCTGCTGGAGAGGTTAAAGTGTACATTGACTAACCTTCTCCATCATCCATAGTCAGGTGTGATAGTACAGTTAACCCACCGAGGGAGCCTCTGATTTCTCCTCAAACAACCTGGGTTGGATCCGGGAGCAAATTAGTTTACAAACTTTATCACCAGTATGCAGGTATGCCTCCGTCTGCTGGCCTATATGATGCAGAGCCTGGTATGTTTTTCAGTTAGGCCTGCACCAAATACACCAGATCAAGAAACAAGCCAAGTAAATCAAAGCAGCAAACAGACAGACAGACAACAGACATAATGACAAGCAGACAGAAAAAAACAAAGTAGAAATAGGAAGAGATATGGATTGAAAAGAGTTAGCAATGGTCGCTTTTAACAGACTGAAATTTAGTTATTTTCTTTGTGACAAAAAAGACAGCAAAGAACGAGGTAACAATTAGCCAGCTCCATTTCATGAACCATTGTGATGGCAGCATTGTCTCACTGGCTGCTGCATCATTAGGTTCCATGCTGAATTTACTTGCTCCTCTGTCAATGAGCCTTACAAGTAAGAACAGGATAATTGTATGTTATCCTGGAAAAATATATTACATATCATAAAATTGCTAAGCATAATTTACCTCATTTCACTTATCTTATGATTAATGTCAGATGGATCTATACCATGTTCTCACAGAGCTATGACTCATAAATCCATAAAAAAGCATTTGAAAGCACTTAGCAAAGTATTGTGCCAGTCATAAGTAGTTTTTGGAGAGCAGATTGATAGTGTCATTACTCATTACAGACTGATATGTTTAATGGTCATAATAAAAACAAATTACTGCCATGGAACAAAGATCTCTTCATTCAGAAGGTTTTTCTGCTTAAAAATCTATATCAGAAGCAGAGTTGGATTACAGCAGGAATAATAAACCCAATAAGACTAAGAATCCAAGCTGTCTGCTTAAACTGCTCCCTGTGATGCTAACAATCTCTAACTTCTTCTCCTCCCCCTCCGGCATTCTGAGGGATCCCTGCTGTCCGACCAAAGAGAGAGCACGTCGTCCGAGGTTACGAGAACAAAGACACGGCACAGAAAGCACAGTGGTGACAGCACAAGTACAGTCCCCCACACAGTAAAAGAACACTCTGGACCCTGGTGAAATGCTAAATCAGGTCTCCCAATCACTGGAGGAGAAAGTCTGCAGATTTTAATTAGAAGAACTGAAACATGCTCCCCACTCTTTGTCTCTCCGCCTCACTCTGTTCTGACATATATTTGATGGCAATCCTGCAGATAGGTCCTGCAGGCAACCAGTGGAGACAAACATACAGCAACTACCTCATTAAATCCCAACCCGTTAGAGCAGATCCAATAATTATGAGAAGCAGTTTTGCATGCTGACACACCACGAAAGATGACTTGAATAAAATCACCTGCATTAAGAGTGAACTCAGTTTAATTCCACTGCCACACACATTAGGAATCCACCCGCTGATCCGCAAAGAGAAGAACTGGTCAACACAGAGTGGAAACAGTGGGTTATTGACTGTGGTCTCTTTCAACAACAGCAAACGACAGTAATGCACATAATTTGGTCATGATTACATATATATATAATTACGTCTATATGTGTGTGTGTGCGTGTGTGTATCCGCGCACGCACCAGCACTCATCAAACACTGACAGCACTGATCAAATTAAAACCAGTATTTTTGTACGCGTCTCAGGTTTCACTGAAAGACAGCTGGGGTTTGAACCTGTGTAAAAAACGTAGCTTCGGATTCCAGCTGAGCACACACCCCTGCCTAATTGCAGCTTTCTCTCTCCTTCTTCCCCTGCGGCAACAAATTTCTGGAGATTTCAGTCCCCTGTCATGGGGTTTACTGGCTGGTTAGTGTGCATATTTCAAGTGGAAGCTGCCATGGCACTTCAGCATACACACCTACACACAGATGCACACACAACACAGAGAGATACAGATGAAGAGCCAGACTGCATGTGTGTGCAAGCATGTGCATGTGCACTGGGCATTATAACTATTGCGTTCTTCCGGAGTGGATGGGAACTTCATCTTGCGGAGATGGGCTTGGAAATAAGATTTAAGTTCAGGTAATAATGGCCTTCTTGCTCCGATGGGATTAGTGCTTCAATTGGCTGGGCATTGTTGTGCATATCATTGGCTCTCCCTCCCACTGCACTACCTAATGGAGACTGTTTCCATATAGATAAGGACACTGGGTCTTTGGTAGGTAGATGAGGCATAAGGATGAAGCTCTGCCTCTCAGCAGCAGTGAAGGCTGTATGGCCGATACATTGAAGGGGATGGCTGAGAAGGATTAACACAGGGATAACATTTAAGAGTCCTGTAATGCGGGGGTTGGTTGGGTTCTGTGCATTTCATGATCAAAGCTGTGTTTTTTCTGCCTCAAACCAACCCACCCACCGGACTCAAACATTGAAAGTATTCACCTTGCGTAGGTCTTTATTATCACCCTGAAGCAAAATGATCTCCATCTGGCCATATGAAGGTGTCCTTTTCTGTTACAGAACTGGCATAGAAGGGCTGCTGTGTTGAGGACAGTATCTGATTAGGCATTCACAAAATACTTTGAACTGAACATTACTTCAGAAAAGCTTTACACCTTAACAGAGATGATGAGTTGTGGGCAGTGGGGAGAGAAAGAAAGAGAGAGAGATCCTTGAATTCCTGTATGTATTGATGTTTCATTAAAATCTACACAGCTGGACTTTTATTACGTACATTACATGTATCCTTTCCCAACACTGCTTTAGTTTGTTCTGCTAATGAAACAGCATTGAACTGAATTACACTGAGAGACAGAGGAACTGTTTGAGATGACTGAGGGGTTGACTGAAATGAAACAAGACCCAAAGAACAGCATAATACAATGCACAGGGCCCAGATGCTTTGGCAGCATTACTAACTGTTAGCTGCAACTGAAGTGGGCCTGTGCTGCTACAGCTCCTTCGCAGTGCTGGATTCTCTCAACTGCACCAGAGTTCCACCCTGTCCAGAACTCCACCCAGACTATGGTTTGGCACCACAGCTTTGTCTCGTTTAGCCTTTACCCACTGTAGAGCTTTATCCAATGTCCACATTCACATTTGATTTCAGAAATTTAAATGGTTTCCTCCATCTTTCTCACTGTGAAGCACACCTTATTCTAATGACCGCTTGTAAAAAAAAAAAAAAATGAAATCCTGCCTTTATTATCTTGCTGTCATGATATTTATTTTTACTCTTTTTGTCTTTGTAGTTATGCTGTGCAGCCCATTGGGATCACAAAATAACTCCTTTTTAGATAAAATGTGTTGGTTACACTTTACATTAAACTGAATTATACCAGCACAGTTACGCTGTAACTGAAAATTATATGGTAGTGTGCAAGAACATAAGAACATAAGCACATATGATGACGAGAACAGGCCATTCGGCCCAACTAAGCTCGCCATTTCTTAATTAAAGAGTATCCAAAACTGCATCAAGTCTAGACTTGAACACAGCAAGGGTCTCTGCCTCAATTACATGACCTGGCAACCTATTCCATGTACTGATAACTCTTTGTGTAAAATAATATTTCCTTATATCAGTGCGGAACTTACTCTTAACTAGTTTCCATTTATGTCCTCTTGTTTTACAGACTGAACTCACCCTAAAGAATCTATTATAGTTAACCTTATTGATTCCTTTTATAAATTTAAATACCTTAATTAAATCACCCCTAAGCCTCCTCTCGCTTAGTCTAAATAGGTTAAGTAAAGTTATGTAGTTACACTCTTGTTAAATAAATATTTACAGTACATAATAATTTATTGAACCCCATAAACAGCAATGGCATGTAGTTACACTTTTGTTACCAAATTAGCACAGTGTAACTACATTTGTATATGTGTTACTTAGTGTAAAGTCTTATGATTATGACTATTGACAGAGTAAAATAAGCTAAATAAACATTTAGCTTGGTTTTGCAAACAAGTATGTATTTATATTATATTAGCTTAGCAGATGCGCTTATCCAACAGAAATAACATAGTTTACTTTTTACATCCATTTATACAGCTGGATATTTACTGATGGAATTTTGTAGTGTCCCATCCTGGAACCGCAGTTACGAACCCTGCCACTCACCACTGCACCACTGTGCTGTAGTACTCATTTCTCTCTACAGAATGTATTGATTAAAGAGTGAATTGAAATGTAAATATAATTACAATTAACAGAAGCAAATAAATATTCTAAATTTCCAGACATATATCTGAATATTTTCTAATTCCGAGCATTTGTTCCAGGCAAAAAAAAAGGCGAAGTTCCCTGATGCTCCACAAGAGGGTGGTGCAGCCACACGGTGAGTTTGCAAGAACAGTCAGAAAGGTGCAAGTGTAAGTGTAAATGTAGGTACTCTGGAGATACTGCATTTCTCTGGGATTAATTACTGTGTCCTTCACCAAAAATAAAGCTTTCCTGACTGATGCAGTTTGACACACTGTTAACCCACCCTTCTAGCAGCCTGTGCACCTTCTGCAGTCCCCAGATGCATACTACGTGCTTCCAACGAGCAACTGAAATGTTTGAGGCTCAGAAGCAGTGGCCTGACACAAGCTCTGTTTTTAACAGTAAAAAAGTAGTTTGACTTTAGTTGATTGGCATAGCAAGCTGAACTGTAAGGTCTCATGCTGCTTACCCGTGCCTCTGTGTGACCACTTATGGAACACAAACAAGACCATCTCTCATGCCATTGATACTATAACATGTTAACATGATCTCAACCCACATTAGGGTTTTATTCACAGCACAATTTGGGTGATTCTGTTAAAAAAAACCCAGATGTCATTGCCATGCCTCCTCCTCCTGGTTAGGAAATGGCACAGCAAAAATACAGAGGCACCTCCCCTTCCTCCGACCTGATATTCAGGTAAGGTACCATTAAAACTGTAACTGCAGGTGTACAGGTGTGCCACATGACAATACCTGAATGCAATATCAGCAAAGTGCAGGTCTACAGAAGATAATACTTGCTCGTTTGCAGCTGAGACATACTGTATGAGAGAATAGCAGCAGCTGGTACTGTACAAGGATGCCAACTCATAGCATTGAAGCCCTGACATCATGAATGAAGACCAAGTGCACAAGGAGAGTGCAAAGACCACTGGCTGAGAGGAACAGATTACATCTAACACATTATTAACAGGTACAATCAAATGTGCCTTCTGTTCCCACAGTGAAAATCACGACCACCCTGATCCTGGATCAGTGCTGGAGAGAGAGGAGCTGTGCGGACAGGTAGAAGGAAAGGCAGTCGATCCCCCTTTTAGAGCTTTATGTAAATCCACTGTTAAATTAAAAATGCCTAATCCCTTTAATCAGAGACTGGGGAATAATGCCAGCTGGTGTAACCCTATGTAAATGACGCATCTTATTGAATTTCTCCACACTACCTTGGTGCTTGTGCAAGGATCTAGGGGATAGGAGGATTGGGGGGGGGGGGGGGGGATTGGTGGGGGGCACAAAAAGAGTGTGTGAAAATGTGTGTGGGAGGGGTTGGGGGGGGTATTTGCACATTGGTGTGATGGTTTTCATTTTGACTGGAGAGGGAGCACATAGCCATGCTGACAGGATGACGGGGAACAGAAAGTGTGCAGATGGCTGGTCGCTCCCGACGGTCCCTGTGCACACATGTAAACATCAGAAGAGAAGAGAAAACCACGCAAACCAACAGTAATCAGCCAAAGAAACACGCCTGGAGTGAAAGCTCACTTTCCTCTACATCTGTGGAGCGGAGTCCCAAATGCCCAAACCACTGTGGCGATGCGGGAAAGCCATACGCAAATTATTCAAAGCATGAATCGTCTTTCATTACTACCATCTTTACACCTGTGGCCCCAATCAGGGTTTGGCTGGAATGTGGAGGAGAGAAAGGAAGGAAAGACATAAAAGAGATATGTATATTTGTATGTGTGTGTGAAATATCATTATGTTATCCCATAGGCCCTCCATACAGGGAAAATGAATACTTTGAATTGGATGAGTTCCCACAAAATACAAAAGCCTAAGGGTTCCAATCATTTAGATGGCTGTAATGCATTACAAGATGTTAAGTCGTATCACTGTATCAATTGTTCAGGTTACCACTGAGTGTAAATGAATGTGGAGAGCTGTTGTTTGTAATGCATTTTAATGTATTTTTCTATTGGAAGTCACTCACCTGAGATTGGGCAATTACCCACAGCTATTTTCTAATTGGACCTAGCTGGACTGACTGTTGGATGGGCTCCCCTTTTGAGCCAAGTTATGCTCACAGGTTTCATCCTTTTAGCTAGGGAGCTTTTCTTTGCTGCTGTCACCTTAGGCTTGCTCTTAGTGGTACACTACTTCCAAAGGATGGGGTGAATTTTTTTCCTTTTTCGACTGTACTGCTGCATTGCTGAATTCTGATGATGACGTAATATAATTGTCACATAAAACAGTGACAGACAAATGTCATCTATTTGCTGCTTTGCCTGCACTTAAGTTACAAATGGCTCTAGTGAATGACCATAAAAGGTGAATTCTAGTGGAATGCACTCCATGTCTATAAAATGTCCTACTTTACACCAGTGAAGCAATAGACATTATTCTGCCTGATGGACACTTGCAGAGAAATCACTATGACCAGCCTCAAAGTGTTTCTAGTACAGTTTGGATGGGATCACTGTAACAAGTCAGATACCTGAGCCAGCTGATTCTTCAGGGAGGGTGAAGAACAGGTGCTGATTGTTTGTTTGGCGGTTAATTGCTATATGCCCAACACAATGAAATCTCATTTTGGAGATTAGGACATTGTGTTTCCCTGAAAAGCCTCCAGGGATGTTGGTCACATTACTACTTCCGCTGCATACATCAAGGTCGGCATTGGCAAGACTGTATATACTGAATGTTCCAGGTGCTTCTACACCATGCTCAATTTACACTTTGATACATGGTAGTGATATCACAGTCAATAAATGTTTGGTTATGGCATTTAGATAACGGATTATTTTTATAAACATTAAAATTGGTTCAGTTTTAACTTAATGTCAAACTGAGCCAAATATACATGAAGAATAATCTACACAATAGAATTTTGAAATTCAACACTTTGAAAATTACACAGGGTCTTGTTACTTATATTACTTGTGACATTATCACATCCATCTCACACACAGAAAATGTGATGACACATTACACCCACCCCTTTTCTTCGCACCAGGCAACCCTCAGGAGAGGGGTGTGGTATCAACATTTTCCTACAGCGGTGAAAAAGAGACCCAGTTAAAGTGCCAGAACCTATAGGCTCTACAATGGTTGTGTGTAATATTGATGTACTGATAGGAACAAGCAAACAGTGAATGCTTGTGTGCAGTTTTAGCTTCACACCCATCCCTTAGCTGTCTCTCCCCTCCTTTATCTCTCTTCACCTCTCCTTTATCACGTGCTACCAACCAGTTTTCCGTCCAGTTCCAGTTCCAATTCCAGTTGCCACAACAACCATTGTTAGTTCCATCACTCAACCTCTCGCACTGCTGAGGCAAATACTAGCATGCACGCACACACGCGCACACAGGCAGACACATCCACACATAGTCCCATACGCATATATTGAATCTGAAATTTGACACGTGCACCAGGCAGAGGATCCATGGAGACGGTCTCACAAGGCTGGGTCTCGTGGCATTTCAGCACCACGGAGAGCTCTGCGCCCTAATCCTCCCCAGTGCTGTATCAATGGCAGCTGGATTACGCTCCCCAGCGAGGGGCTTATCATAATTCTGAATTTATGGATTTCCATCTGCTACGATTGCGCGAATCCCGCATGTTTTTGGACGGCAAACATCTTTATTCTAAATCACACGGTCGCTCAAGCAAGGATCTAATTCAGCTGGCAAACTCATTTAATGAGCCTTTATACTGTGTATTGAATAATGGTCCTATAGGCGAAACACCGAGTTGGTACTCAGGGAAGCAAGTGACCGTGCAGCTCAGCTCATCAGGACGCCTTATCTATTATACTCACCCCATTCACTCCCTTCAAGCACTTTTCCCTGTTCAAAAACAAGCCAGAACTATAATATGCTCTGACCAAACACCTACAGGGGAAGAATTCTAAAATCAATCAATTTCAACAGAAAAAGCTAGTGTAAAAGCACCTTCAAAATGTGTTCCTCCCAGATAGTAAATACGTATCCATAATTGTATTCAAAGACAAAAGGACACTATTTGCAAATAAGCTCAAAATTGCCAGCTCCCTCTCTTTCTTTCTGTTTCTCAGTTCCTGAGA
Organism: Megalops cyprinoides; assembly: GCF_013368585.1. Lineage (NCBI taxonomy): Eukaryota > Metazoa > Chordata > Actinopteri > Elopiformes > Megalopidae > Megalops > Megalops cyprinoides. The sequence goes on along the minus strand of NC_050585.1, from coordinate 34,756,826 downwards.
AGAAAAACAAATGTGTGCCTTCTTTGAGACTATCCCCACACATTAACAATGATAACAGTTTACAAAACGCCGGGGGCTGGCTGAACCATCTATCACGGCTGAATTTGAAGGCGACCGCCTGCAGGCGTTCTTGTCATTGTGCCACCGCTGTCCCTCCCTGTGCTAATACACCGACAACGCCCCCAGCGGGGCTTCGAACATCTTACAGCAACACAAAAAAGTGCCAGAGCTTCAAAGGCCTCAGGATTCACGTTAAAAAGAGTGTGCTGTTTAGGACGAGTACATCAACTCCCCCTTTTCTGTTAAGCTTTTTTCCCCATATTTTTCCTAGTTTAAAGTCTTGCACTAACTAATTATTCCAGCAGAGAATAGCGTCAAGCTGAGAGGGTAGGTCTGTAAATCAAAATGACTAATGCTAAGCAGCATCATACAGCGAAACAAAATTATTCATGTCCCCGCTGAATCCGCGCAGGGAAGCACAGCCTTGTCTAATTGGCCAGTTTCAGGTGAACACTTAGGCTGGGGTACGGCAGTGCTGTATTTGTTCATTTGTTAAGCTTGTTAGTGGCCCTGTCTGCACGTTCTGGGTAATTGTCTGAGTTTCTAATTTCCACGCAAACATGGTTATAATGTACAGAACCACAAGCAGAGCACCTCTCCCAGTCTGCCCTCTCAAAACCTCTCTATGGGGCCTCATTTACCAAGCATACATAGTTTTTTTAACTTTAATATATTTATGCCATGAATACAGCATACGGACTGTAGAGGTTAGAACAATGGCACTGGCCGCTGCTCATGTGCGGGTAGCTGGATGAGACAAGAGATGACATTAGAGAACCTGCTTTGTAACCAAAAGTAGGAGAGTCCATTCTCAAACGGAGCACTGCTGTTGTACGCTTGAGCATGGCGTTCACTGTAATCTGAATGGCTCCAATAAATATCCAGCTGTGCAAAATGCAAGATGTGTAAGTTCCCCTGAATAGTGGTATCTGCTAATAAATGGGAAGGGTGATCCTCCTTCATAAATCCAAAGAGATGACTTGCCCAATTACCAGAAATGTGGTTATAAGCACAAAACATGTTCAAAATAAATCACATTCCAAATACAGCTCTGCAACTGTAGTGCAACAAGGCTGCCATTAAAACCACAAGTGATTTGAGGATATTTCAAATGGGAAAGCAGCATGCTGAAAAGTGCTTGCTTTGAAAGAATGTCTGTGTCATCGAACTACCTTTGTCACGGTTCATGTCTCTTTGCCTCTCGCTTCATTACCTTGATTTGAGATATTAGACCCAGGGGAAGTGTTTGCTTGGATCTGTCCCATATGCATTTTTATCAGCCTTGTAAGGCAGTGTTTGGATCATTTTAAACACTTCCACAAGGTTTAATTTTCAAACATATTGATTTTTGTCTGAGAGAACCAACAATCAATTTAAAGCTCTAATTAGATACGCAGGTTAACTGTTGTAAGATAAAAAGCATGACAGCATTGAAGGCATGGATTCATCTGAACCTAAATTGTGGTTTTGTAAATAAATACAATTTGGTGGTTCCTGGAATAGCATGAAACAGAGGGAGAGAGTTCAGTGAGTTTTTCTTTTCCTGAAGGTTTTATGTATGTAATGTCACAAGTGCAGTCTCAGGTCTTGCTTTCCTCAAATCCTCTTCGCCACTTCCACCTCTCTCTCTCTCTCTCTCTCTCCCTCCCTCTCTCTCTCTCTCTCTCTCTCTCTCTCTCTCTCACACACACACACACACACACACACACACAATCTTCAGTCTTCACTCCTCCATCTTTATTCAGACTCTTCCCCAGCAGTCACCTCTCTGCCCCCCAATCCACCTCTTCTCCCTTCTCCATCTGTATTCAGCTTGGCAGGCATTCGAGGGAGGCTGTGCTGTGTTGGACTTACACACACACACGTGTGCATGTGCATGTGCATGTGCATGTGCATGTGCATGTGCGTGCATGCACACAAACTAATGACCAACAAAGCTTCAGAGTTCTGCCGTTTAAAGTGAATATTTACCTTTAGCCTTTATGCATTCGTCTTCTTTTTTCTGTCATTCTCTCTCTTTCTTTCTGTCTGTCTCTCCAAGAATCAAATATATTCAATGATTTGTCTTTGAAAAAGGAGATCTTGGAGATATTTTTTTCTTTCATGCGTGCCCAACTTTAGTGGCTTCTTTCATTTCACACAGACAGCAGTGCAGTGATAAATGCTCATACATATCATTACCCTGGCCCTCTCCTGCAACCAGTCTGTTCCCCAGCCACAGTGGTTTCTTATTGTCTTAAGGCTGCACATAATCAACAAAAACAAAAATATGTCCATGATAAGAATCTCATTTATTCAGTCTGAGGCGGCCGGTCAATAACCTTGGCTATCACCTGCTTTCTCCACCACTGTGTGCTACTGTGAGCAGATATGACGGTAGTGGAGCGGGGGCGGTTGATTAAAATGGAGGGGGGTCTGAAAGTGCCTCTAAGAATCTTGGAGATGCTGTGATTTCATAGTGAGTAAGCACAGTATGATATTAAAACTTGTGTTCTGCATTTTAGATCACATCAGATGGTAATTTGACCTTCAGTTTCCCTCCTCCTCTCTCGATTACATTACTTATTTTCTTGGCCACTGTTCTTATCCAGAATGGTCTGCATAGATTACATTTTCTACCTGTTATCCCTTTGCTCAGCTGGATGCATACTGAAGCCATTCAGGTTAAGCACCTTTTTCGAGGGTACGACAACACTGCCCCTCCTGTTTAGTTTTTGTTCCTGCATGATGCAGTGTTTTTCAGGATTTGTGCTGCTGTACTTTGTACTAATTGAATAGAGCAGAGGATGCTGATTGACAGTAATATAGTTCATACTGAAATACACAAACACACACACACTGTACGTATACAGTGTACACAAAAATAAATTCATTCACAATTTGCACTGTATCATTATAAAAGGAGCCAACATGCAAATGCATTCAGACAGTGACCAAAGGGAGTTATCAGGTATGAACTGAGAAGAATGACAGGCCTCATAAGGACACACGCATACAACAAAAGCAGCAACAGCAGCCATGCAGTTGACGTATAAAGACCTACTCAGCCCCTACCCGGACAGATGGATTTCAGTGGAAATTCTGTGTGGCAGTGTAATGCTTTTAACATCCAAGAAGATACACTTGACTCCCATCACCAACCAATCTCGGTGTCAGTGACAGTGTCTCGTCCGCCAGGGCTTCCTTTTAAAGGCTCCAAAGATGCGTCTCTGCATTCCATTGCCACTTCACCACAAGCGGCAGGGTGACTTTGACTGCAAATGGGTCTCTTACCACCCTGGCTCCCTGCCCTCAGGTGTCACCCACCCACTGGAAGCAGTGACGTTACATGTGCGTCTGGGGTCACTCACACACCGTTCCACCCCTGCCACCAACCCTGCTCTAAACAAAATGCCATGGCCCGCGTATGCCATATATCTGAGTGCCCTCTCAGAGACTCTCCTGTAACTCCTCTCCAATGGTTCTCCCATTGACTGGGTCAAGGAACATCAAGCAATACAGCAAATACAGTAGGGCCCAGGCATATCCAACAGGTGGATCTCAGTGTTAGGGATATATCAACGGGAAGTGACTGTGCACGCCGATTGCTTACATGCAAGAGAGTGAGAATATGATAATAGTGGTGATGTAAACATATTAGCAGCAACACTGTTTTTTAACACTTAACGTGATGGTGAAAGAGCAGCAGTGTAGAGAAGCGGGTCAGGGCCTGTGTCTGTGATTGCCTCCTGCATCTGTATGCTTGAGAAATGCACTGCAGTGCAGAACTCCAAGATAAATCAAGCCCCAGAATAAATTCTCAGCTGTGTAAAAAGCCAGAGTTATTCAATAGATTGAACACAGACAGAAAAGGTGTATTGGAAAATTTTCTAATAAACAGAATATACAGGTGTATGTTAACACACCACCTCAGCACTGTAAAGCTACTGATAGTAACACAGGGAGAGCAGCAGGTAATAGGCCTCTTATCTCCTTCTCAGTGGTGATTTGTCTGAGCTAGTGCTCCCCAGTGGTCACATCCTGTCTGCACCCAGAGAGTATCATCCAGACAGCTTGGTGAAGTGATCTAACTGTGGACTGTGATCCTGATAGAACAGCATTCAGGGTTCTTTGGTGCATGTGTATTTGTGTGTGTGTGTGTGTGTGTGTGTGTGTGTGTGTGTGTGTCTGTGATTGTATGCATTAGTAATTTCCAAGAACATTGTGTCACTGACAGTGAGAAATGACCTGACATACAGTGGCTTGGCATATCGATGCCTTTGATAACCGACACTGGTCCTATGCTAGCCAGCCACAAATCCAGGAAGATAACAGGGGAAAAAAGTGAACTGATGCATCACTGACTCTAACGGCTGCACAGTTACTGTGACATCCTCCACCTGCTTAGTCCCCACACCCCCAACCCCCCACCTCCCCACCTCTACAATCAATCTTTAAGTTAATGTGCTAGGAACTGAGTGTGTCTCTGTGTCTGTGCACACGTATGTGTGTGGGTGGGTGTCAGCAGTTTCTAAGAAGGATGTGTGACTGGAAGAAAGAGAAATGACCTGACCTACACTGGCTTTGCATATTGATGTATTCGAGAACACACCCAGGTTCAATACCAGCCGCCCACAAATCCACAGAGACGGAAAACCTGAGACGTGCACTGCTCGAACAGTCGATCAAATTATTCCTTGTGTGCTTGTCTGCGACACATAATGTATATGCGTGGATATCTGTGCGTACCTGTGTGAGTCAGAATGTGTATGGAGGAGACATTCTCTTCTAAGACTCGAGGTGTGCTTGTCTAGTCCATCTCTTTCCCCTGCAGCTTGTGACAGGTGTACCAGTCCTATGGCCACATTACCCAGCCTGATCAGCATCTCTGAGACACTGTGACAGACAGGAGCCAGTGACTGAGACTGAGCCTCTCTCCCCTCCTCACCAACACGTCACTGCACCATCCTGCTGCTGTCACAGTAAAACCAATGTCACATTGCTCCGTGACAAAAGGGAGAGAGGACAACAGGGCACGAAAGATGCTGTGAGCCTACAAAAAGCCATCTACAAAGCAGATATTGCTTCCACCAAGATCAGTATCCTCTGTAACCATGGGGAAACTGATTATCCCATCCTGTCAGGGTCGCTCCTCTCAGACACAATCCCCGTCTGTACTGGTCCCTCAGTGGTGGAGTGAATTCCCCACGCAGGTCACGACAGCAAAATCACTGGCTCACTCAAGTCTTTCGACGCAGACTGAAGATCCACCTCTTCAGACTGCATCTCGGCTACACCTCAGTTCCCACCCCCTAACAGCTGCTACTTGTATTACTTGCTGTTGAATTTACGTGTAGGGTTGCAATGTGTATTTGATTCTGTGATCTAGTGACTGATGTATGGTAGTATACTTAGCTCCCATTTCCTAGTCAGGTTGCACAAGTTAACTTGTGGTAGGGCTTGAATAGTGTTATGCTCACACTCACTGATCTGGGAGTGTTGTTAGTGTGGTCTGACACTGTCGCTCATTCAACTTGAATGGATACACTTCTGTTCTTTTGTGTTAGAAGTTGCTCTGGATAAGACCATCTGCTAAATGAATGCAATGGAACCTAATGCAATTGTCTACATCAGTAAAAAAAAAGCATTAAACTCATTAGTCATTGGTATCAAATTGATGTTACTCTAAAAATGGGTAACATTACATCACATAAACTGAACAATCATTACTCAAAATTGATATTACTGTCCTCTTCCTAAATTCTTTTGTGTAACTTGACGTTGTGTGTTTTTTTCATCTTAAGAGGGTGTGGTTTTTCAAACGTAAGATCACCCAGCTGAATGAAGGAAAGTGTAGGTGGAAGGTACAGTACCTATGATTCAGCTCAGCTACATTTTTTGAGACCATTTGAGGTTATGCACGAACAATGCATACTACTCTGCTTTTGTAACACGTCTTTGTGACACAAGGAGCAATACAATTTGCATTTATAGTGTATCAGTGCTGGGGCTGCATATAATATGCCTAGAACTAACAATAACAGTAGATATGACACTACCATAATGTATTCAAAATAGTCCTATTAATAAAACTATGGATATACAGGAAAAAGAAGATTATGAAAAAGGAAGGAAAAAACAAAATGGGAATGCAAAATGGTCAAAGTTTGCCCATTAATTATGCAGCCTTATGAGCTGTGTGGCCATATAAATGAGTGAGTTCTCTGGGTCATTTAGGTTTTTTCTGTAGAAAACCCTGAAAAGGACCTAACTCTCTGTGCTTCGAAGGTAAGGGGTATGCCAACCCGTAAATTAGCTGCATGGAAAACCTGCCTTTGAAGATCTAGATGGTTCTTATTCTAATATGTTCCCCTGTCATTAAAGTCAGGAGTGCATTCCTAGGTGCCATCATTTTGATTCAGTCATTAGCAGGACCTTGTGTGTCATCACCACACTTCAGTGGAGAAAGAAAAAACACACACAATATTGCACAGCCCCTAATCATTATAGCTTAGCTTCTCTATCGAGAACAGCAGGGGTGAATGGAACCAGATATCGCCAGCTCCCTCTGAACTAATGAAAGCGGCTGATCATTTTGCAGCAGATTAAAAGCTCATTCTTCCACGCTGCACTCTTCTTCTGCATCAGCACCGGTGTGAGCTCCGCCAGGCACTTCCTTTTAATGTGAGAGCTCCCGTATCACTGGACACCGATAACTATGACCTGCAACTCGGGGGACTTTACACATGAGCCAACAGGGCCCTCTGTATGCTCTGCACAACCCATCTAAAGGCATTAAATAGTGAAGGAAAGCAATTAAGGAAACAATAACACTGGAAGAGCAGCCAGCGTTAGAGGTCAATGCCTCCACACTGAGCAATTCAGCAGGCAGTGATAGAGCAAAGGCCCAACGTGAGTGTGCTGACTGCAGGGAATCAGTCCTCTTGCACTCCCTCTCTCCCGGCTCTACAAGGTAACTGGAAGGCAGATTGATTGAAGGCTCCACCTAAGTGTATGGGTTAAACAAGGAAGGGCCAAGATCACATTGAGGTGTGTGACACAGACGGAGTAATTCTCCGCCTCCCTCCCAACCCCCCACCCCCAAAGCTGTCGTTCTCACACCTAATTCACTGAAAGCTGCGGGAGGACAGGGGTCTGTTTACATCCAAACTGAACTCAATCCACTTCAACAGCCAAAGCAGCAACAACTGAAAAAGAATCAAAAGCCTTCTTCAATGGCAGCTCTACTAATAGTGCTTGTTATTGGCAAAAAAGAGTATGCCATCCATAACTTCCTTAGCACAGGGCAGTGTGGAATTTTAATCAGGTACATGGGGAGTGCTAGCCTGCTAGCCACCAGCACCCTTCAGGTGCTCATTAACCATTATACCACTGCAATGATGACAAAGGGTGTCTACAGAACAGGGGTGGCATGCATACACTGTGATCACCACAGCAAATGAAGCTATAGTACAGGCCGACCTGGAGAATGTGTCTCATTACCGTGATGAGGTCATGTAGGGACACTGATGGTGAAAACTGGGGGGAGGCCTCTACTCAAGGTGGACATAGCTGTCTACAGGTTCCATTCTATAATTGCGTCATGCTGCACAAGGCTGGACTTTGTTATTCTCATAGAGTGGGGAGACAGGGGAGAAAGAGTGCTTGGGATGTGGGGTGAATTGATATGTGAGGTAGAGGGTACAGGTTTTGTCCCTGTAACAAATTTAGGGGAGAAAGTACCCATGGTTTAACCTCTCAGTGTTCCAGCCAAATCCACAACATCCTTTTCATTGGCCTCATTCATTTATACTCAAAAATTTTCCAGAGTAGGACTATGAAAATACAGGTTTGTGGAGTACACAGCACATGTATAAATGTGTAGTGTGATCATGTGCAGACATGTAAAAAGGAAACAAAGTAATTAATGTAGATATTTAAGTAATTAATGGCAAACACTGGAGAAAGAAGTCATTATGCTCATTGCTCAGCCACAGTTTTGTATTCTCTCTCTGTCTAGAAGTTATTTTCACATATTGTGTTTACTGAGGCTCCCTTGTGGTGCTTTGTGAGAGACCAAAATGGTGAGCAATGAGTGTATACAACAAGTCACGCGTATATACATGACTTAATGAACAGATATTAATGGAAAAGTGATATTTCAACTGTGGCATTCATGAAGAGATGAAGAGAAGAGAACAAAGACATGACAGATATATCATGTCGAAAAATAATCGTTTCAGGATTGTATAGCGTGTTTATACTCCATTGTCTGGCTGCCAGCAATGTACTGTAAAATGGTTTCCATTGATGCACACGTTACATTTTATTGGATGTCATCTTGTATCACTGTGATGGTCCCTGGCTGGCTGATAGCTGAGTTTACATATGTTAAACATTGGCCTGGTTGCTGACCACATTATTGTGGTTATGTTTGGGATGCTTCAATGTCAGAACAGCTCTGGTGTAAAAGAAGAGCTGCAAAAATGGAGGTTTGCTCCTTTGTAAATAGAGAGGGAATGAAAATCTGCTGCATTTGATTGTGTGATATCCATGGTTTTGTGCCCAGGATATAGGTAAGAGCAAAAGGACCAGTGCTACAAGTTGGAAATGGCAGATTAACTCATGAGTGCATCTGTTTAACCCTACACAGTAGCAGAATTTAAAAGGAGAACTAATGCAGCTTCCTCTTCCAGGCTAATGTATCTCTTCGGTGTTATGGCTGTTTGTTTATAGTCTTCCCTGAGGATTTGATCAAAATTTGTGCATGATCATAAGTGGTTAACTCACCACTCCTGCAGATAGGGAAATCTTACCAGGAGGTTGAGATAACAATGTTATTAGGAGACAACTGTGCCTTGAAGTATGGAAAACCAGGGATAAAAGAAAGATTACCAGGAACAAAAAAAAAAAAAAATCCTGCAGGAGCATCATGGGAAAAGAATGTATTTGAAACACATTGTTTCAGGAGTGTCTCGGTGTTTCCACTTTACACCAATACCATGGTGTTGGAATAATAACAGCAGAATGCCTTGTCTACCATATTTGATACTGTATGTCATAGACATGTATCCCCAGAATACTCTGCATGAACCAAAAGACCCAGGGCAGTAACCTGTGTTATAAACCCTCATTAATGCCTGGATAAAGTGACTAATTAAAAGTTTCTACACTAATGAGGATCCCTTGATAGCAAATGATAATTGGACTCCGCTGCTACTCCGACATATCAGTCCAACACAGAGTCACAGAGGCCATAATACTCATTATGCATATGAGAGAATTTATTTTAAAAAAAACTTAGGAGACAAGCAATGCACACATTAGTGACTGTAACACAGCTGAGGCTAAGAAGAAACTAAGGCTATTTCAGTTTGTTGTCAAGAAGCTCATTTGGAGAGGTTGTGTTGTGAAGATGAAACCATGTGCTGTCATGTGTCATAATCCAGTAGAGAGAAGACTGGGGTGATAGAGGGGTAATACATTTGTATTTCGACCCACTCATCAAGTGAGTACGCAGCTGCAGGTGTGACTCGCAAAGCTAGGAGTGCATCAAAAGAGCTAACATTCTGTTTCTGGTGTTATTTACCTACCCAACATAACAGCATCTTAAGATCTTAAACCTAGTAAGCTTCCCCCTGTATAGACTCCTTAAACCTGGCAACTCTGCAGAGCTTCCACATTGTTTAGGTTCCTTATGTCTGGTAAGAAACCCAATAAACTGCTTCAAAGTTCACATGTCACAGACCTGGCAACCTCACTTAACTGCTCTGAAGTTGAGACTCCAAACACAACTCCACATCAACACAAATGTTTATGTGGGTTATCCAAAACAAAGAAGTGGAAAAGGCAGAAAGCTTTCAAAGTGCTCCAACACAACATTCAAGGAAACGCATTGTCTTGGCATAATAAGGGACCTGCAGCTGCAACCTGTAGGACAAATTTTTCTGCATTGATCAATCTAATGGGAAAACCTCAGTATTTCATTGTTGTGCTATTTCCTATCAGTCCAAAAACAGTCAGATCTAAAGTTCTGACTTCTGTCTGCATACAGTACATGATTGTGTGTATGTGTGTGTGTGTGTGTGTGTGTGCACGTGTGTGTGTGTATGTGAGAGAGAGGTCCACCTCCTATATCTTTTTGAGAACATATCCCGTATTCTTAAATGTCTGAAACTCTGGATTCTTATTACCCAGGCCATGCAATTTCTCCGTTCCAACAAACCAGGTGCTATTTTCTAATATATCAAAATATACTTGACATCACCGAATACAGTCTATCTCAACAACCATTTATTTTTCCTCAATTTCCATTGCACCGCAATCCCACCCTCCAGTCCGGGTCCTGTCCTGCTCCCAGTGTTTCTGTCAGAGAAGCACGAAACTCCCAGCCAGAGGGAAAGATTCCATCCCAATATAATTACAGGGCAATTTGCCGAGAGCCATACAGGCAATCAGCAATCGCTCTTGGAAACAGAAAAAAAATACAATCTAGGAGCAAAGACGCTGTCTGTGTCAAGTTACTTTTCCTGCTCCATTCATTTAACAAAAAAAGCTTTCGTCTGCTGGGTGCCAGGAGGAGATATTACACATTTTCTGTGGAGAGGAAATACAGGTGACCGGCATATAAAACACAGCTGGCTCCACGGAGGCTCAGTAATAAGGCTCTTTTTTCACTCCTCTGTCCTCAATTAGAAAAGATGTCAAAGCAGCCTTCATATAAATACCCAGAGGTGCACCGGGTGTGCATTGCAGAAATGTTGAACACGCATCAAAGCAATATTTCTACATTTATAAGGCCTCTATCAAAATCCATCCCGTATCCTAAAAATGGGTCGGGGGGCACTAGAGGAGTAACCTGTAGTATAGAAATATGTTCAGGGACACACCAGAGGGATTTTTGGCCAGGAATCCATTCTCACCCAGGCACCCTCCATGAATGTCCTCTGTTGACTTAACGTTAACTTGGTGCGTAAAGGCCAGCACAGGTCCAGCACTGTGAAATGGGGCATGCTTATACTTCTTTATTAACTATGAAATCATCATGGGGTCTGACTGTCTCATGACAGATGGCTTTCAACAACACAACTAGGCCTGGGGAAACAAATCAGGGCAGGAGGTGTTCTTATGGGAATATGACCATCTTGACAAACTGTCACCTCAGACCTGATAGCCTGCTATTGGGACTATTACTGGGTTTCTCTTTCCTTTATTACTAGGTAATATATGTCATTATAAGGTCAATTCCATAATATAAGGAATTCATTTTTGATGTATGTCAAAATACCTCTTGTTCAACACACTTCAGCATATTTTGTTGTTGGTCTTCCGCATCCCATATGTGAGTTCATGCTTTGGGGAATTTGAATGTATATTTTTCATGTCAGTTTAGTTACTTGAACAAACCCAGATGAACCTTCCTCTCTGAGGGCATGGGCTCTTGTTTATCTCTGTTTCAGTGGAGCTGATGAGGCTAAGCTGTTAAAGCAATCCTCTCTCTGGTGAGCCCTAATATTTTAACAATCCAATGTTTAGAAGACAAACTGTCAGGTGACAGATACATATTTATCTACCCCAGACTAAGTCCAGAAAAATTCAGCATATAGAGATTTTGAAAGGGGCTTTTTTTTTGAAAACCAGCAAGCCTTAAGCAGCACTTTACAAAAGACCTAAGAGCCTGCCTTCCAAACATGGCTGTCTGTGATGTACAAAAAGAGCAGCAGCAGCAATCATAATCCTGGTCTCTGGCTTTTTCAATCTACCATCACCGCAGACTGAGCGAAATGAACCAATAAACTCACCAGGACAAGACCAAAGCCATATATTACTGCAGCACCCTACCTCCATACAGGGCAGAAATAAAGCACCGTTCTCCCTCTCTAGCTCTGACAGAGGGGGTAATTACAGCGCCCCTGCCTGTATGCCCTATCAGTCTTCATTTCGAACACATCCAACTTCGATCAACCCGACAGAGAAAAAGAAAGAAAGAGAGAATGACAGGAAGAGAGAGTAACAGACAGACACAGAGGGAGAGATCCACATTTCTGTAGTGATGGCAGAGAGGAATGTCATTAAAGGTGTGTGTGTGTGTGTGCATGTTTGGTGTGTGTATGTGTTGCCTCTGTGTTAGGGTGTGCATGCAATTTGCTGCATCACTAGACTGATATTAAAAGGGTAGTTAGCAACACTACAGTGATCACATAAGGATCAGTTTAAAAGGAGGGAATCAGCCTGGAGCCTGCCGGTCCCTAGACCTATTTATAGGGCTGCATATTTTGCACCTCTTTTTTAGCTTTTATAATAGTAAAAATTCACAAGAGGCACGAGAGAGAAAGAAAGAAAGACAGAAAAAGACACAAAGACAGGAAAGGAAGAGGGAAGGGGAAAGAGGGAGAGAGAGAGGAGGAAAAAGAAGACAAGAGGTGGAAAGGGATAGGGAGGAGAGCAAGAAATAGAATGAGGGGTGGAGAAAGAGAAAGAGAGTAGCGGGAGAGGGGGCAGTGAGAGTGAATGGGACTGCTGAATGACTGCTGGAGCCCTCACCTCGCCTGGTGAGAATCAGAGAGAGAGAGGAGGGAAATGGAGATGCCAGCGGTGATTTCATTCCGAATTGAGAGAGATGGTGTGAACCGCGCTGCCCCCTGTCACCTTCTCGCCCCTGTCCTTTCATCTGCTTCACTCTGAGGAGATTGAAGCGGAATGAGGTAGTCATCACCAAAACCCATTTTCCTCTGCTTTTTTTTGGCAGGTGGTTTCATGATCTTTTTTTTTTGCACACTGCCAGCATGTTACTCCTGTGACAGGTAGATTGCTGCAGAGAGTTTTAACTCATGCCTGTTACAATATTCAACACTCCTGCAGAGCATCTGTGAGGATGTCAAACCAAAAATTCAGTTATGTCTCCAAGAAATGACAACAGACATTTGTACAAGTCCAAATACTGAAGTCTCCCATTCTCAGCACACATCAAATTAGAGGAAATGCTGGACTAATGAAGGTATCACACACAATTATTCATTTTGTTTTATACTGTACAATTTCTTTTTTCCCCAAATTAAGCAATTTTCATCCAAAACCCAGAAACCTTATGTTGTTTTATGGGCACAATACCTTGTAAGGAAGGGGAGCTTCCTTACAAGGAATTGTGCCCATAAAACAAAATAAGAGAATAATCTCTGTAGAAAATGAGTTTCAGGACAGAGATCATTGAACCAAGCTATGTATATGCAGGTAGGTGTGACTGGTGGGATTATACTACTTGCATTGTATTACTCATACTGAGCGGAGATCGTGCTTTTAAATTTTGCAGCTGTGCAACACAGGCTTCTGACAAGAAGCCATTTGCTCACCGCATGAAAGACCCAGGACAGTGAGTTAATACAGCTTTAGTCACAGACTACAGGGGATGGTGTCACCCTCAACACTGGACTCACAGATACAAATGAACTTTGCTACACAGGACCTAATTGATGGGCACATCCCAATTATGGGCACATCTTCCACCACACACATTCTCATTCCAGTGCCCCCACCAGAGGCCTGCTGTCTATCATTCCCAGCAAACCTGGAGAGCAGGAGAAATGTCAATCTCACAGACAGACAGATGGGCAGACAACATTACAGAAGCTTCAGGACTGTCAGCTCTTACCTTGAGAGAGAGGTTCTTCCTGCAGCTCTGACCAGACGAGTCCAAGGAGGGTGACGACGACAAAAGGTGTGACACCTGACCATGTGAGCCGCATGGTGATCACAGTCCTCGCATCACTCTGCGTAGGTCCCTCGTGCCCAATCTAAATAGACAGACAGGCAGGCAGACAAAGGTCAGGTTAAACCAAAATCTATACTAATAGACACTTAGGAAAGAAGGCCACCTGTCAGTTAAAGGCACAATATGAATGGAGAAATAAAAGTATGACAGTTGCGAAACACAGAACAGACAGACAGGTAACCATGGGTCACTTAAAGAGCTAATGAAAAACTAGCATAGACCAGCAATTATCTTAGTTTCAGAAAAAAAGCCATAGGTCATATTAGTGCTGAACGTGAATGAACAGACAGACAAACAGACACCAGTCTGAGACTTGACTGACTGAAGGACAGGTAATTAGTGTAGAGGATGCTCGAGGAGGACAGTGACGGTATCTTTATAATATTGTGCTGACACTAATCAACAGTTACACACAGGGAAATCCCTAGCAATAGTGAAGAACGGTCATTTAATGAGACATAATAATTGTGTTTACGGCACACCATGAGAATTTTGATTATTGTGATCACTGTTTCCTACAGTGCCAAAGCATAATTACATGACGTATTTATAGTTAGGATTCAAAAAGTATCTGTGAAAAACTAAAGCCAAAAGAACTAAGAATTCTAAACTTCAAACACAGAAAAAAAACACAGAGGAAACAGACACAGGAACCCCCTCCTCATGTGACACTCTGACAACCCTGTTTCTCTGAGATCCAGCCCACGCGGACATGCTGAGGAGAGATGGGAAAACAGCTTGTGTGTCCCGCTTGGCAGAACGCATGTCACATTCCATGCGCACGCTCAGACAGACAGCACAGTAAAGCAAAGAGCCACCGCCCCAGACACCACAGAAATGACAAATCCCTGGCCAGCTGAGCTCCTAAGATCAATCACTTTTGGATGGGCGATGAGAATAAAAGGCAGAGAGGGCACTCCTCTGCCAGGTCAGCACAGCGCCCCCTCCAGGCCTGCCTGTGGGGGGCACGGGCTGAGAGGGCCAGGGCCTGTCTGTGGAATGGAAAGGACCAGTTGGCTCAGCTGAACGGCCATCTGTGGAGCAACCTGTTCCTCTCCTTGTTAAAACACTTTGATTAGTGCCTAGAATACCCTCCCCCTCTCTAATTCAGTCTCTCTGTTACTATCTGTCTCTGACTCTCCCTCTGTTTGTATCAAATTCAAATTGTGCTTTTTTGACATGGCTTCACATGTACAGTATTGCCAAAGCTGAGTTACAAATGGTAAATATATATATTTGATGTTTTCCCTTAACAAAACATCGAGGAAAGAGGGTTCCCACCTGATGACCCCAATGACGTTTTTTCCCCTGATCCCCCGCTCAACACCTCAAGACTGCCGATTACTCAGGGATTTTAACATTAGTCCTATCTTCTTGACTTACAGCACTAACAATAATGGTGACAGTACTTTACACATTCATAAATAGAAGTATTATTGCAGTGAAAATATATTATATGTAGAAAGAGCAGAAGGAAACTGCTTTATAAATGAAAAAAAGAAAAATAAGGAAGATAAGAAAAATACACGGAAAGAACCAAAGAACCCTCTGTGTTCTCTCTATCTCCAACACTCACTCTCTCCCACTACCTCTAGCAGTGCACTTGTCTCTGTCCTGTTCTCTCTCCTTTATGTGTAGGCACTTGGTAAACTTATGGAGCACAGGTACAAAAGTCCATACATTAATACATGATGATAATACATTACCATATTAATACATAATATTAATACAATTAATTAATACATAATATTAATACAACGGCACATACAGAGAACCCCAGACCACATCACAGACCACATGACAAGTAATGACAAGTTCCATGCGGTGCCATACTCTATAAAGGTAGCTATAGAGCCAGTCCAGTCAGTGCCAGTGCCAACCCCCACAGTCAAGCTTTCCCTCAGAGACGGGCTTTTAGTTGGCAATCTACACAACACAGTATTGCCGTGCCTGCTATCCACTCTATCATTATAAAGAGTCTACTTCACACCTCAGCTCATATTCAAACACACACACTCACATACACTCATACACATTCACACTCGCACACACTTACACACCAGCAAAATCTAGCCAATCAATGCTTAGCCCTACAGAAACTTAAAAAGGTCTCTTTTTTCCAATCCCCTGAATACACAGCACAGATGACCTTTCTGAGGGACGATTGTTATTTAAATACCACTCTCCTCAATGCATATTCATTTGCAATCTGGGTTATCATCACTGATTCAGTCTGAAAAGAACAAAAGAGACTCTTTGGCTTTCCTTACCCAACCGCTTGCCTCGGTGTATGCTACGTGCATTCATTGGAAACTATTAATCGGTGTTATTTTTCAGATGCAGTGCTGCTGCCATTCAGCTCATTTACAGCTTCCCGGTCCAACAAGAACATGAGTGAATCACATGAAATTTATTTTTCCATTCCAAAAACAACACGCCATCAGTGAGAAGCTGCTTCCTGCTCTTCTGAGCCTGAGTACCCCATGCTCTCTCCCGCTGATGCCCAGCACCCTCTCTATCCCAAAAACACTGCCATGCATTACACACTAAAGGGAGCCCCACATTACTGCTCTGAGAGCGCTTTGAGATGCTTGAAGAAAATGGATGTCTATTCAGTTGCAAATCTGCAAAACAACGCACACAGACGCAAACATGCACACACGCATTCCACACTGGCAAGAAGGAATGCACATGCTCACATGCACATACGCATACACATGCACACAGACACATGCACATACATACATGCATGCATGCACGCAAGCACACACGCACACTGTCCCCAAAACTGGGGCCAACTGTCCCTGTCAGTTTGAGTTTGAGCCACACTGGGGAATATACTTTCAGGCACTGAAGCTGTGACAGGGGGTCCTGAAATCAGTTTTCAGTTTCCCTCTTCAATAACCCGCATAATAGTTAAGGGAGGCCTGCTGGACCAATGACGAATTAAAAAAGAGTTTTGGAGCCAAGTTCAAATCCCAGGGTGGGTTATACTCACCAACACCACAGTCAGTCACAAAGTGAAATAAATTATAAATACTGTAAATAAACAACATACAAAGCTCACATTTTTACATAAAGGAGAATTATATTCCAGTGAAACAGCACCAGACTGAACAGCACTGACTTTGCCTGCATGTCTTTAATTTTAGCTGTTATAGAGTGCACACAGAGTTACTCTCTTGAAAAAGGGCTTATCAGGTAGCCACAGGGAACAACCTGAGCTCCTTTGAAAATATTGTTTGAGGAACCTCACATTACCTTTAACAACAGCCTCTATCTCCTCAACTTAATCTCTCTTTCCCTTTCATCTCACACTCGCCTGGCTCTTGAAACACTTAACAGGTTTCAGAGGGATGGAAGCAGGGAAAGGGAGATGGGTACAGTTCTTATATGTTTGATATGAACCTGTTATTTTCATTCAGTAGATATGAATTTCCATACAATCAATGAAGGTTGCGTTTGATGTGATAGCGGTACTTTGTTTAGCTTGGAGTTTGACAAAGGGGTTGCACCTGGCCGTGGGCTGAGGTTGATGCATTCCAGTGTGGGTATCATAAACAGGGAAAATAAACAGGGAGATGGGGTGGAGGGATGCCACAAACAGCTAAGAGGAACGGAAGTGGCAAGTGAAGTTTTTGTCGTCTAGGTCTGGCATTGCGTCGAGATTGTTTTTGAAGTTTGGGAGGGGAATTTACAGACAGAGACAATGACTGAATGAAACAGATATCTGGCATCTGTTGTGCCCTTCTGATAATGCTACAGACCGAACAGTTTCTGCTGTCAGGTTCAGCCCAGGAGAGCAGAGAGGTTCTCTTCCCTCTTTGTCAGGAGTTCATGTTTCCCTGCAGACACTCTGCTCTCCAACGCAATTAACTGACCCAGACTTCCTGTCTTCTTCTCACACAGAGAAGAGGGACATCACCACTTGAAGAAGGTTTCACTCCTGGCCTTTGTCTCCCCCCCGATTTCCTACCTGATTTTCTCATTCCCCTTTCCACTTTCCCGCTGTTTAGAGAGTAAAACTGATTTAATTTTTTTATTAACACTATGGTATTTCTGTTTTTGTGATAAAAGATGTCTTCTAGCAATTAATTAAGCTGCGAGTTACCTATGAACTGTTGGGCCAACAAATCTTATTTGAACCATAGAGTGGTAGTATAAAAATTTACAATACATGTAGAGTGGATCTGGGGTAGTGGATATGAATTCTATGCATGTACGTGTGTGCCTGTGTGAACTTCTTTGATTGTGTGTGCGTGTGTGTGAATGCACATTGTAATTGATGAGACATCAACTCAGCGGTGAAGCAAATTTATTGGTCTCAAGCCTCATGCCCCACAATACAGGGACTTTCACTGTAACAAGGACAAATCGGCCCTGCAGAGCATCCTAGCGACTGTGGGCTTGCTCACTCTGCACATTCACTGCAACCAGGAATGAGAGAGGAGGAGGGAGGAGAAAAAAGGAGGAAGAGATGAATCTCCCAGAGCACCTTTTCCTTTTATATCCAGAGTGACCGTCCCTCACCTCTGCCCGCTCACTGGAGTCCCTAAATGCTGTGACCGATATTGTTTCCTCTCAACAATACAACAGGTGTGGATTAAATGGCTCAGGTCTGCAGTGCATTATCCCCCTCACTTCATTACTGTAACAGGATCAGGCTGCCAGTGTGATGTAATTGGCTGAGTCATGGGTGAAGCCGAGCGTCCTTCAATGACACACGCCTGCTCCCAGCTCCCTGGGAAAACTTTGCTTTTGATCACTGTCCATGTGGACGAGCCTTGTGTGCCTGTACACCACTTAGGGGGGGGGGGGGGGGGGGGGGCACACAACTGGAGGAATCATGACACATAATAGCAGAATTCTTAGTGGATCTCTGCTTACTGCAATCTCAAAGTAGTCCCAAAAATCATCAGAGTACCACACATATCCAAATCACCACACATGAATTGATCACTACAATCAATTTCCGGTTGTCGGCTTCTTTCTCTTAATCTGAAGGGTGTTATTTATGCCCTTAGTTAATTAAGAAACACAATCAGGCCCGTGTAGCTGGTGATTAGATATTTCTGAGGATACCACGTACTATGTTCATACTTCACTGTAATTTCAGCTGAGGTAAACGTCTGCTTTTGCTCCCCCTCCACTTAAAGTTAATGTGGGAGAAATTCAGCCTGCTGTTCTTATGCTGCATCCATGTTTTCCACTGTTCAAAGTGACAGGAATCAGTTCATACACCAGTTTCTGCTATTTCTCTCCATTCTACATCCCCTTGGGAAATGGTCGGTAATCACTGCACATCAACAACATCATCACTGGCAGACAAAAGACAGATTATATGAAGGCTTGATTAACATATTTATTCCTCCCATCCTTTTCTTAACATAAATTTTTACGATTACACATTATGATGTTACTATTACTGATGTTACAATTACCATTACTTGCATTCATGTTTATGACACTTTCTGTTAACTGTTTGACGTTTCAGTCAGGAGCTTATAGCTACCTTAACACACCATCTAAAAAGTGAGAGATCAGGGATGGCCTGGAGCAGAGATGGAGAAACAAACAGGATTCACCAGATTACAGTGAAGGTATGACTTCAGGTGAGATTTGGGCACTGTCACCTCATACCCTTCCATGGTCATCTTTAACCCCATTAATATGACCTTACTTAAGACTGACATAAAGCAGATTATCTGCTAGCTGTGAAGTTGAGGGGTGAGTTCACAAAACCCCAGGCCGTCTGTGATGGATTACACTACTGTCTGCTGCGAGAGCTGTCCTTTCTGAGTGAAACCCGCCCCCTACCTCAAAACACGATCCCAACCAACACCTCCATCCCCCACCCCATCTCCCTCCATCACCAAGAGTCACACTCATCCGACTGTTTAGATAAAAAGACGAACAGCGACACCACAGAAAGATTCAAATTCCCTAACACATCACAGCAGACTGAAAGAGATGCACATGTCTGAATCCATCTGGTATGATCACCATCCCACAGATGTTCATCGAACCCCTCTTTCAATGGATTGATTTTTCATGTAAATGAACACTATTATTGCCTATTCATACATGACAATTATTTTGCTCTTCATGCAATATGCATAATAGAGTATCATTTAAATACATACTGTAAAATTACATGTAAAATACGTATTCTCATGAATGCATGAATTATGCATGTGGTGGTGGCAGTAATTGACACATGGTATATCTATATACTATGAAAATCCCTCGCTTTACATTTTTGCCCTGCATTTGAATATGCACTGTGTTGTCACATTCTGCTGTGAAGCTGCAGGAAGAGGCACCCACCCTGGTTCTGCAGTGCTAGAGCAATGTCTGCCTTTCCCATTTTCCATCCACATCAGTCACATTGTACCCGGCTCAGTTACTGCAGACAACCGAGAGCTGGAGATGCAGAGCCCTGGATAACCCGCAGGACTGCTGCATTGTGGGAGCAGAGCCGCCGGCACCGCCTCACAGCGTGGAAATCAGTCTGACCTGACGCAGCATGTAGGATTCCAGAGCCAGCTCACTGCGAGAGCCAGGAGCAGTTCAGTGCAGCAGGGGTGGGGGGTTAATTATTTCTGCCCCCTGTTGTGAAGAAACATCATTCCCTTCCTCTAAAACAAGCTGTCAACACAGACAGAAAGAAGGGGAACGGAGAAGAACGAGGCTATGGGCGCGCGCAGGTGCACACGGAGCATGAATCAGGTGGGAAAGCCAGACATTCGCATAACTCTCCCTTTTCTCAGAGGCCCAGGCCGCTTTGCCAACCTCTGCATCATCCGGAGCAGGCAAGGTGCAACAAGATTCGGTCCTGAAATGGAGCTGTTGACAGATCTCTGCCTGTGCCATATATAGCCTGTCTGTCTGTCTGTCCGCCTCTGTCTGTCTGTCTACATAAAAGATACAGTAATGGCCAAGTCACCACAGCAACAGCAGAAATGCTGTAAGCAGTGTGAGTCGGTGAGCAGTGTTTAGTCATAATGCTAATCTGTACCCATACCTAACACTCTTAACCTGCACTCTTTCAAAATACAGAGAGGCTGTGCTGGCACTGCTCACTGCTTTCAAAGGGCTGCCACACTACCAAGTAGTGTGCTTTAATGCTAATGGTGTCACATAGTTGCCGTCATTAATAACCTGACTCATATCTTTTAATGGATCGTTCTTAACTGCATCATTTGGCATTAGCTAACATGCCCGCATGTACGGTTCCAGTTTAATGATGCCCAATCTCATTAAGAGAACCTTGACTTGACTTGCGCAATCAATTGTGGTGGGTGTTTCTGAGCGATTGGTATAAGTGAGCCGGGAGGACACTGATTTGTCTCAGGTGGTTTATACAGGGGCCTTGGGAACAATGCAAATGGTTAACCCTATCATGACCACAAGCATGCTCTCAGGGCTACGGAGTTCCATCAGAATGCCCTGCGCGCACTCACATTCTTCTTTCTTTCTGTTTCTGTGTCTCTTTCTTTCTCCCTCACTCACATCCATGAAAATATTACTTTGAAACACAATAGCTGGGTAGACAGGTCCTGCTACAATTACAATAAGGAGATAGCTTACACAATTCTAATGTCTTGAATAATTTGACAATCATGTAAAATACATTTTGGAACATATATTAACATTTAGTGTTTCCACATTGACCACTGAGTTGAGGTATAGTGATAAGAACTCCATACCTTTATACACATGCAGGCAACCTGATGGTTCAGAGAACTTGATGGCAGTATGATCTCATTAATCAGGCTTGACAGTTAGCCAGCACGTATGTACAGTATGTCATAGATTAAACCTAAGAAAATGGGACCCTTGGCAAACCATTCACAGACGTTCATCATTTCACAGTGGTCCACGTATCAAACAGAGTGCTCACTTTGACAAATGAACGGAACTGCGTGATAGCGGCGTCGACACTTCCACACATACCCTGCCAACTGAAAAAGCTTCAAACTGCCGGCGACAGAAACCTGGCATCAGAGACAAGAAAGTTAATCGTCTGTTTCAGGTGGTGTTTTGCTGAGGATTCTGAGAGATTCTGGCAGCCTCTTTCTCGCTGAGACCTCAGGCAAAAGTGGGTGTGGCTATCCCCTTCTCCCACAACTCCACATGTCCCACAATCCTTTTCATTCGGTGCTTGAGACCCTGAGAATAGCCCTCCTCATGGCACACCCAAAGTCACAGACTTTGCTGTAACCTATATATTCAAACCTGCCTTTCCCCTATGGATTCCCTATATGAAGGAGTGCGGTAAGCAAACACCCAGAATTTCATTCTAGCTCGGAAGAGCTGACCTTCCGCTCATCCTCCATCAAGTTAAACTGGCACAAAATAGCTTGTTACAGTTGCACGGAGACTGTGCCAGAGGGTGAATTAATGCAGCGCGTGTCTCCGGGAAGCGCGCACTGCTTGCTGATTAATTTGTTGTGGAGACAAATCAGTGGGCCTGGAGTGATGTCTCCTGGGAGGCCTGTGATATTGAGTCAAAGAGGGATGCAAGAATGCACACACATACACAGTCTCACGCAGGCACACACAGACACACACACACACACACACACACATCCAGGCACAAACACATATACACTTATATACGTACACTCATACACTAACAGATACATATACACATGCAGTCAAGCACATAGAGACAAGGGAAGAGAACAGACCATAACAGAACTGAAGAGGAAAAATAAGAAGAAAAGACAAACAGAAGCTGCATAAAGTATAGCTGACTCCGTGAGCTACTGAGGCACAGAGAGAGAAGTGTGAAAGCTCTGTGGAGGTTAACAATTTGAGTTAGTGCACTCCTCACAGGTGGGAGCTATGCTAACCCTCCAGTTAGTGGGCAGTATTGATTGCTTTCTTAGTTTGCCAGAGTAGTCAACACCGGATATTCTCCTCTGGCTTCTTTTAATATGAGCGAGTAATAAAATGGAACCCTGGGCAGGGTGCACATTCCTGCAGGACCATCATCCTTCAGTTGTCTGTCTGGGTCAGTTGTCTTTGGTGTTTTTACTGCACTAAGAGTACTAAGCGCACTAAGCACATTATTTCATATAGTGGAACAGCAAGTCATGAAACTTCATTTAAAACACTTTGCACCTATTAATGGCAAAGTTTCCTTGTTTCCTGCTAAACACCTACCCAGGTCTCATAGTGACACATATTTTTTGGCTAATTAAAAAAAAAAAGTAAAAAAAAACGCACTTTCTTCTCATTGATCTCACAGACATCACAAGTGTTCAGTCTGATTCAGTCCTTTCTATTTTCTCCCCCAGCACCAGACACATGTGCACATTGGCAGTGACACAGGCACCCACTGTACAAGCTAATGTTGCCTTGCCTTTTTAAATGTAATCTTCAAATGCCTTCAATACATCTGTGGGTTGATGTCTGGATCTAAACCTGTCTATACAAAGACAGTAAAAAACTAAATAAGATTTCTGTTTGATGGTAACACTTGGCTGACAGTCTTACATGGCTTTGCTGGAGGCATCTACATTTCCAAAGACCCAAGTACTGCACACCACAAAGGCAAAGTAGAGAACATATTTTCATAGAAATTCACTTCGGATACATCTCATATAACTCGCTGAGCAGGCTGTTTCCTTTTGGTCGGCTAAAATTCAAGCAATGCCTCTGATCAATACAAACTTTAATCTATAATTAAAAAATCACAGTCACCACACTCAATCCCATAAAATAATCATAGTTCTGTTGTTGAGCAAGATTTCACTCACCATAAGAACATTTGTTCTAGTGTTTCAGAGAGAAACTGCTGTTGTGGGAAAACAGTAAATCTTACCTAGCTTAAAATGTTCTGTTGCCTTACTATCACTTTAAAAAGATACATGCCGAGGGTAAATTATATTGCAAATTTATCAAAGCAAGAATCGTGAGACTTGGGTATTTATAAAGTGCACAGCATTGATTTCTGTGTTCTCTTCTTTGAGTGGCAGAGCTATTTTTGCAAATGTGTACTGATGGAGAATATATCATTTTTACATGTAAGCACCTTGATGCGTTTGTACACATATTTCTAGAGATTTAGGATGACTCGGTTTTGCAGCAACGCTAACACCGTGAAGAGGATGCCTGGGTGGTGTCAGTATCCACTAAAAGCAGATGTGTATGACGGAATATAAGAGGAATTTGACAGATGGCAGATCCAGACCCAAAATACACTCTAAACACAGAGGCAAGAATTTTTTAAAAAATCAGCGTATCCAGTGCTCTCCACTGTCAGTGTGAGTCCACACATTTGTTGTAGATTTCAGCACAGAGGAGGGATAGCAGGAATGCCAGCCCTGCATGAGCTGGCTCTGAGGGTCACACCATTACCCATTTCAGTGTGGGTCCCACCGAGGCTTGAGTGGAACGCTTCAGCTTGCTTTTTGCCTTCCATGCACTTTGTATGCATGTGTGTATGTGTATGTATATGTCTACAAATGTCATAGGAAGTGTCATATATAATGTACTAATAAGATCCTTTCAAGCTGTAATTTACTCCAGTCGTAAGCAACATTTCAACCTTAAACGTAAAATTACAGAGGCCATACCACATACACACATGCAGGCATGTGCTCAAGCACATATATGCACCCAGACACTTGCATTACCTTCCTGTCTCCTCTGCTTGATACAGACAGATAACACCATCTCTGGTGATCATGAATCTACATTAGGTCATTGCAGCACCTGGAGAGGCCCAGTCTAGTGGTCCAGGAGCCCAGGGGGAGACACATCTCCTGGTCTAGCCATCCATCTCAGTCATTTCTCCACCCACCCCCCGGTGACAGACAGACACACACACACATGGATGAGGTCCATTGTGTCTCCGCTCTCATATTATATTAACAGAACTAATAGAGCAAAACAGGAAATATTGAAAGTATCAGAGAGAATGATAGAGGCCTGTCCTTGAGCAGTATAATGGCTAACAATGGGAGGGGGGTTCTAGTGGTGGTGGGCTGGAGGGGGATGGAGGGGAGTTGGGGTTTACAAACAATTTGTCTTGGTGTCTTGGTGTAGCTACAGGCTGCCGACCTTTGACCCCTAATGCAGTGACAGTGGCTGGCTGCAGTGTGGTACACAGGCAGTCGGGTTTCCTGGGGCGGGACAGGAGAAGTGGCACTGCAGCCATCTCCCATCACTCGCCTGTCACTTGCCATGGGGGGGGAGGGGGGGGGGGGCAACATATAAAACATCTGGATGTGGTGAGCACTGAGCCCCAGAATCCCTGTTACAGTGCTGCACCACAGACCCATACAACAGGTAGATAGGTAGAGGGAAGCGCCATTTGTCTGAAAAAGGAATAGTGTCCATCCAAACAGGTTACTTGAAATTGTGCTTCCCAGTATCCGACCGTCCAGGCAAGGAAGATGGGCCATGCAAACCCTACCCCCCCCTGCCCCAGGGGTCAGCCCAGTGGATCTGTGTTCAGGTGCTTGGACTGGAGACAGGCTGAATATAAATTAAGGTCACTCATCACAGGCGTACAACAGTAAATGATGCAGAAAGTGTCTCTCCACTGTGAAATGAAATACGAGGGGGTGGTTTATAGGAACAATCGCTATGAGATGGAGATTCAATAAAATGACAATCAATCAGCGGGCAAGGAGAAAAAGCCACAGCTGCTGTTAGCAGATGTTAAAGAAGGACAGTCTCACAAATAGCCATCGATACATCAAAAGCTTTAAAATTATCCTTCATTTGGCTCCCTGAGCATGCGGGGAACCAAGGGGGAACTTCTGATTCAATCTGATCATTAAAGCAGACAAAGACCATTCCGCAAAGCCAGACCATTTCCTAGAATACGCATCCCATGGAATATGCATATAAACAGATGGGCTGAAACTGGTATTGGACCAGGCAGTGGTGGAACAGCTCAAATCTCTATATATACACTTTAAAAAATACACCATTGCACTTGTAATATTACCTACTGTATAATGCTTTGCAAGTTGAAGGCTACAGTTAACTTGCAACTGGCTGCAATGAACAGATGTTTCAATTGCTTGAATATCATGAAGTATGGCCCATCCAGACAAGACAGAATAAATGATGTGAAATATTAAGGGCATTGGAGGATTTTTGATGAGTTGATGTGGCAGGGATATAAAGATGGAGAAAATGACACAGAAAACAAAGAAGCAGATTTAAAGATAAAGTGCAAAAATGATCCAAATCTGGCCATTTACGATGTGACTGTATTAAGTTATATCTGAATTCTGTGTGTTCAAACGGAGTTGTATGGTACAGAAGTAAATGTAAGTAATCTAAAAACCCAGTGCTGTATCTCTGTAGAGCACCACAAAAACAAATTAGCTCTCTTTGCTGTATAGCTATGGGGTGTGCCTCATCAACCCATCATCAACTTGCCTGCCATTCCAATACACACCTCCTGCCATTTGCATTCCTGAATACGAGAATTCTCTCATGATTCCCTCATAAGGAGAGAGAGTACCAAAAGGGGAAGCTTAAATAAGTATCTCCCCTCAACCAGTCTCACCCCACCCTCTCTTCCTCTCATTCTTTTCACCCTTATTAAGTGAGAGGGATTTGCTTCTCAAAACCGGATTATTCAATAACTGCACGTCAAGTATCTCCACCGAAACTCTCCCGAATCTCCCTCGGGAAATATATCGGCCCCGCCATCACACTGCCATCTGAATCCCCAGAAAATCGCAGACTTAAGAAACACTTAAGAAGCTCTTCTGGGAGGCAGAAGGTCGAGGGAGAGAACACACACACACACACACACAAACATGTGCGCATATGCACACTCACAAAAAAACACGCACACCCATATAGAAATGTGTACACACACATTTGTACACACGCACACAAAAACATGCACACGCATGCACACACGAGCACACAAACACACACACACACACACACACACACTGACATAATACTCACATGTGCTCACACACCCGCCTGCACCCATCCTGCAGTGAAAGGATAGGCAGCACACGACTGAATGTGTTGACAGATGAACACAATCAGAGGAAGAATTATGCCGAGTTCTCACTCTCTTATCTCTCAGCTCAGTTTGCTTTCCTAATGTCATCCTATACTGTTCCATCTCTTTTGTGTGCGTATCATTATTAGCTTTGTGTCAGTTTCAGATCAGTGTTACAGCTGAAGACCATCTCTGAGACAAGCAATCAGGTACTACAAACATTTGTGCTGGCTGTGAAATATGCATGAGAAAGAGGGAAAAAAACAGCACCCGTGTCAGTCAATACCGTAATTAAATGACCAATCTTAAACAACACGAACTGCCTGTGTCAAATCCCTTTACAGAATCATTACAGAGCCCACTGACCCCTTATTTCAGCAACAAGAAAATTGTATTATGTCACTGTCAATAATGCACACTCACATTTTATTGAAATTCAATGTGATTCTTGTTCACGGAGATGCAAAGTTCATCCCATTGTTTTTTTTTTTTCAGAGTAGGTTTGAGATGTCATTGATGTGGCAGAGAGGACAAGGGGGTGTCAAAACCACAACCGACTGCAGAGGTCAGACCATAAGACTGTAGATTCAATGACCTGAATATTTCACCCATGTGAAACATCTTGAGTTGCATCTAATAGAATCAATAAGATTAGGAAACACAATTATCTAAAGGTGCCCTCAGGCAATATAGCACAGTATTAATATTGATACATATTTTTAGTTCTATTATTTTCAATTGTCGGGCAGAAAATCCAACACAGAGGGAAAGAGTTAATATATATGGTGAAAGCATGAAACCTTCAACCCTTTCAGAGAGAGGGCTTGAGAAGGACTGATGATCAGAAGGTTACAGTGAACAAAGAGAAACCCTCTCATCACATGAAATTAAAAGGCACAGGGGCAGAGCTACCACAGAATTTTAATGAATGGACATTTTACCTTCACTCTGTCTTCATTTTGGTCAAGCCCACAAAAATGATCACAGTCAGCAAACATCCATCATTTCTGCCACAGCTGTTAATAGCAATACTCAACACTGACAAAACCAAACAGGTAAACATTTTAAAATGGTTCTGTTGTCATTAGTGTTCAGTTTCAGCAACAATAAGGACTACAGTGATATGAATTCTATACAAAAGGTATGTACAGAAAAATGCTTGTTTATGCAAAATTTCAGCTGTTGAAATTGCCTCTGAAATTATGTGAAACGTATTAGTAAGGCCACTGCACTGTAAACCACTTTGAATTCTTTTACACTGTCGCAACACCTAAAGACGTGGCACACTTCATCAGAAACGCACGTACACCCACACGGCTCAGACCTCTGGAAGAAAAGAACAGACACCACATAGTGGAATCGGCCAGCATGTAGCAGCCTAATTAGCAGGCTGCACCCTCCGGCTATGCGGCCCGGGAGACCAGCAGAAATAATGTGGCCCTGAGCGCTCCACAGGGGTGGTGTCACCGTCAAGCGCATCCCTTCTCACCGCACAACGACGCTGCCGCCCCAGCCCCGGGAGCAATCACGGCTTCACGCTGTGCGTAAATAAATAAAACGCAGTCTGCGCTGAGAGTGGGGACGTGGACTATTCTCATCTAACGGGAAATGTCTGCGTCTACCGTTTAGACAGATATGTGATACACGCTCTTCACCACAGAAATCAATATCAATGCACCACCTCGTGATTACAGTACACAGCGCGTTGCGCGATTTCTATAAAACACGTTGCATCAAGGAAGCACTTTGACACAATGTCCATGCCTGAATGTGTTCAAATGAACAGCTGTTAAACAATTGTCACTCCCTGTAAATCTATATCTGTTTTTTCGAGTTTATTATTCCAGTCCTTTAGGTGTGTTATTAGAATAATACACGTATTCGTGTCAGTTTAAGTACTCCGGCATTTTAAAACGCGGTCTGAAACTTTCAGCACCAGAGACTCGAATAGCTCCCGCGGCTCTTGCGCTCAATAGGGTCTGGACTGCAGGTGCGAGATCAGATTCTCAAAACTCTGTAAAGGAAGTTCGTTTTATACATGCAGGGGCTAATACGGACTCTTGGTACTCTTTTAATTTATTTTTGGTAAAATGGAGAAGACATAAGTACATTTCCTCCGTTCCAAACGAGGTAGCACTGTAACTGCTTGTTTCATAATAGTTAATGACAATAAATATCATGTATGTAGACCTGTTCAGCGTAGTATTTAGCTTTGTGTCATTTAGAATACACAAAATTGCCTACCACGACCTGCAGTATTGACCTGCAATGCACAAGAAATTATTCCACATGAAGCGCCTCTGCGTACCTGCCAGGCATTGAAAAATCGATCATTTTTTGGATCGTGGTATACCTTGATCTAACATAGAACCGCTATTTCTCTAAAACTCACAGCTTCATGGAGAGATCAATTAACCACGGCAAGTCCACCAGTTGCCTTTTCACTCTCATTTCCTTTGCTCTAGCCGCAATCTCTCACGGTTCCTGAGCAGCAGGGCACAGCGGGAATCCTTTGGGTCCAGCCTGGTGTTCTTTAAATAACTGAAACAGAAACAGCGAGCGAAAGGCGCTGGTAAGGGAACTCTCTTGTAACCTCGGCGGCGACAGATCTGATGTGAATAACATGGGAAACGATACGCAAATTAAAACGACGATAAAATGTGGAAGTATTGTTTTCAAAGGCAAAAATGACAAGGATTTGCAAGTGGTTATCAAATTGGTCTCGGTCATGTTCTGAGCCAATCCGTACTCTCTGCGCTTCAAAGGCTCATAGTGAACTGCAGAGCAAGACATTGCAACGGCAAGCTCAGGACTGAGGGGCAATGCGGGTAAGAAATGCTCCCCAAAGAGATATTCTTCATTAATAATACACACCTCTAGCCCGACAGAGTCTCCCAACACACACACACACACACGCCGCTCCACTGCAGACTCCCCGCGTGAGACAAGTAACACATTCAGTCTAAATCAAGCAAATATTAAATGCACCCATTGATGTAAACATGACAAGAAGCGACTTCATCCCTGTGGAAATTTGTTATTTGATCCCAAACGGCAAACTTACTTTACTTAACTTAAGGACAGCACAGGTCAAGACTGATTTAATAAGATATGAATGCATCAGATTTGCAGAAGTTTGCAGATAGCCAAAACGGATTTAAACAGGGCTGCGTTCATTTCGAGGAGACTGTTTCCCAAAGAGTTCCAATTGGTCTCTACGTAACCTAAATCAGCGTTCTGGTATTTTACTTTTCATTCTTTTAAATACAAGGACTTTCAGTGTACTTCAATGGAGCGCTTCATTTCTATTTTAACTAACGTTGCTTCGTTTTTATTAAGAGGGAACTGGTAGCTCCATCTATCTATATCACTAATTCATCCAGAAAACCACGAGAACGTCCAGTTTGAAAGAAGTTTGAAAGATACATCATTGATAGCCTACTAAATAAACGAATTCACCATTGTGTGCTGGGTTTGTGTCAAAACGACGCATACCCACTATCTAAACTTTGCGCGCAGCATCCATGGGAAATTTCCGCAAAACGTTTTTAAATGAACACGTGCAATGCTTGCTAAAAGACCTTTAAAAAGATGAGAAAACTTACGCACTTTCCGAATTCCTCGTGAAATTTCTTGTACGTCAGAGCGTCAGGTGTCCTTTGTCCTTTTTTAGAAACGTACTTGCTCCATGCTTGCAACAATGCCTCTGCAACTTTCCCGCGTAGGGCCAGTAATACCGGAGCGCTGAAACAGCAAATATCGAAAAAGAAAAAAAAAAAACGATTGAAAGAAGCAAAGGTGGAGAGATCTGCCCAGGTGTCTGACAAATCAAAGAGGAGAATTTGTCCAAGTCTGATCAAGGCGCGTGGAGGATACCTATTTCCCCTCTAGATGCCAATTCTCAACCTGTTATCTACGGTACTATTAATGCGGTAACGCATACAAATCACTCCATGCTCCCTCTCCCGCAACTACCGGCCAGCTTCCCCCGGGTCCTAAAGCTGCGCTGTAGTCCGTCGGAGTTAAAATCCCTTGGCATCCACAAAGATAACGCTTTCTTTTATCCTGCTTCGAACGTTCACGTCCAAATGGAGAGTTTTGATGTGATGTTGATATGAATCCAGGCTGCATTAATGTTTTGTGTATTGCCTAATAAAACATTAAACAAAGTTCAGTTACCAAGTCGAATGCTACATTACCAACATAACCCTAAACCATAACGGTTTAGAAGGATCTGATAACTCATGAAGATAATCTACTTTTTGTGTGATGCACTGATGCATATATGTAATTAACCTGTTTTTATGAATGGAGACAATTTAATAGCAGGGACTTCGTCTCCACATATGTAAAAAAGTTACCCCTCTTCCCTCTCAGCTTTAAAAATACAACCTCCAATACAAGGAACACTTGGACCAGTTTAAAAACGTTTAGCGGAACAACCTGCCCGAGATTATATGATTATCCCACCCACGCCACTCTCATAACTTACGCGCGCACTATCACCCACCTGACTGGTAGATAGATAGACAGATGAGGGAGAGAGAGAGAGAGACAGAGAGAGGGAGAGAGAGAAATAAAATCTATAATCAGTCACAAAAACAATCACGCAAAGGGATCTGCACTGTCGCTCAGCATTCAACGTTCACCCCTTTTTGTAACAGTTCTTAATGTATTAATATATCTCATGATCTCACGCATCTCTCCATCAATTTATCCATCTGTTCATCCATCACTCCATATCCCATCATTCATCTGTTCATCCATGTTTCTGCCCTTTCATTCAGTCTCATCTCTCATTCATTCATGCATGCATCCATCCATCAGTTGATCAATAAATGGATTCGTCCACTCTTCCTTTAATCATGTACTCATTTCTAAAACCTCTGCAATAAATTATAACTTTACACAGAAAAATCGCATGTGAGCATATGGGTGTTGCCAGGATCTGTTACAAATGGATCTTTCAATCGCACACCATGGACAGCATGGTCAGCGCTTGCATGCCCCTCCTCCCCCGGCTTCTCTTTAACCGGGATGACCAGTGGGGGAGTGAGGTCACACCCAAGGGGAATGAGGGGTGCCAATCAACTTTAAATCTCCAAGCAAATGCAGCGAGCCACACCTCAGTCCGGCAGCACTCTCCACACCAGGCCTTTGTCATGGCTGAAATCAGCGGGGTCAGGGTGACAGGTCATTTCAAAACTGACTGTAGAAGAGCTTTGTACCTCTGAAGACATGTTTTTTTTTTATCTGACAGGGTTTTGGCATTCATACTGATAAATATTTAATCATAATTATAGTTATCATTTCAATGTGTCTGTTCTGCTGTCAGTTTAAAATGATTGATGAATGTCAATCTTGGATGTGATTTAGTTTCTTTATAAGTGAGCACAAAGATTTAATATGATTTTAAGTAATCAAAACCAACTCTTATGAATATTTCAATGCAGAGGGAATATTTACCCCTGTGCTAACAGCTGGCATGGAATTATCTGTATCATCACAGGAAAAGATAAGGTGAAGTTGTTCACATCGCATTAAGGTTTTGGTAACCTGTTTTTTTCCACTACAACAGGAGCTTTTTCAAATAAAATAATTGTCATCATAATCATAACACTGTTGTATGGATTGTGTCACTGAACTACAGAGAGCAACTGAACAGGCTGTACTCTATACAAAACATAACAGCCCAGTACTGAAAGGAGGAGCCTCCTCTGTCTAGAGACTGAAGCCCTCTGTCTCACAGTCATGAACAAAACATAGGTACAGAATAGCACACTTTTATGGGCTTGGGAATAAGTTTTACAGGGCAGGACTTTTACTTTCTGAAGCCGGGGTGTCCAGATCATGAGAGGATTCGGTTCTGTTCTGATCCACTTAGTTCTACACCTTGTTCTATTCAGCTTTTCTCCTTTTTTATGTGGCTCTGTTCCGTTTTACTTTCCAGCCATCCCTTTACAGGAAATGTTTTTTCCTAAAGTTGTTTTGGCTAGAAGCACAGCCCTAACAACACACTGCAGGTGGAAAAAATATCATCTGATTGGCAAGGAGGTGACTCGTTGCTCCCGCACGCTGAGCTGGAGACAGGCACTGCCGCTCGATCATCCACTCCCAGACGTTCCACGTGTGGTTTTGCCCCCTTCATTGTAACGGCGCAGACTTATTTCGTTCCCGCTGAGCGTCTGAGGACAGAGAAATATTACAGGCACCTCAACCGCCAAGTGCGTGTTTGATATGCGGAGAGCTGCCGTGGCGATCACAACATGCTAATCACAACAAAGGCAAACTGCCGCAGCGAAGGCAGCTACTGCACCAGCTTCAGGTGCCCTGGGACCCAATCGCCTACATTGAGAGAAAGGGCCTTGTGTGAACCAACCAACACATACAGTGACGTTCAAATATCATTGGTAAGATTCGATATGACGACATCACTGGTGTCATCATTGTTTTATTAGTAGAAGGACCTTTTTAAAATTGTCCATATGGATTCAATTCTGTGGTCAGTTTTTTTTTTTTTTTTACTTTTTTGCTAACTGTCACTGTCACATAAAATTGTACTTTAGAAGATATTTGTATTGTGGTCAATCTAACACAACATGTATATTAATATTTCAACAATATTTTTTACAATCTCCCCTTTTACTTCAGAGCAGACAAGACACAAAACCTCCTCCAGTTTGACATCTCCCAGGTGACTAGACCTTGAATTATGTAGTAGATCATCATGTCAGATGAAATGGGAGGCTCACAAAAAAAAAAAAAAAATCCACTGTCCTTTTTCTTATTTGACATCCACTCTGAAACACACCTCTCTCTTTAAACATCGCCTTTTCAGCCACAATGCACGGTGGGACTTGTTCCTGGCAATTTCAATGCGTCAATTGCATAAATCGCTGGGGGATTTAACCACAAAGTATTGTAACAGCAATGGGCCTTTGAGACTTTTCAGTTTAATAAGACACTGCAAGCAGCCACAGCAGGCCTGCTAGTCCCCTTTCTATACGCACCTCCATGGAAACAAATCTGAACCATTTAACACTTGAAACACAGACCCACAACAACAAAGGTTACATCACTTTCACTGGCTGCAGAAAGTAAGATACCCTGCACTGAGGGAGGATGAAAACAGTGTTTGCTACAGCAGTAAATAAAACAGTAATGAATTCTATTCAGAGCTCAATGCTTTCTTTGAAATGTGGTGGCCATGCTGGGAAATCAATCATCAGTTTTTGGTCCCCTGAATGGACAATATGGTCGCCATGTTTTAACACCATATATCTTGACCCCAAAGTCCCCGCAAAGGTAAATTGCTAACAAAAGAATTCCCACCTCAATCGGTTTCAGCTAGCTGGTGAAGTTACATTTATATTTTGTCACTCAGCGGATGCCCTTATCCAGAGTGACATACAAGATGAGTACATATAACATTCCATGCACAACTCCAGAAATCAAGCATGAAGGGCATCCAACAAAGTGGCACAAAACATTACACAAACAAGGAAACCATCATCCACACACAAACAAGAACCAGTGTCAAACACCACTTGGGGTATTTGCTGCCTGTTTTACTTGTAATACTGTGATGTGCTATGCATACTGTGACTATGTGATACATAGTAGTGCATGTACTTGACTTCCCTTAGTGTTATAGGCTGTCTAGTTTCAGGTTAGCACAAGTTAACTTGAGGTAGTGCTTGAATGCTGTTGTGCTCAAACCCACTGGTCTGGTTGTGTTAGCTTGGTCGGATACTGATGCTCATTTAGCTTCTGTTCTCTTGTGCTGGAAGTTGCTCTGGTTGCGCTAAATGACTACAACATAACGTAATGTAAAATTAATAAAATAGGTTTCCTACTGAGGTCTAAGTATCATCATGCAATCAGTACATCCATTTGCTCTTTGGTCCTCATTTAGAATTAGATTAACAGTTAATTAACACATTTAGGTCTGTCAGTTTCCCCTGAGCAATTGCAAAGGAGCACAGCACTCCGTATCTCAAAAAACCAATAGACTTTTGTGTTGAAACTGAACTGTGTCTAAACGTGTCTAAATGTCAAGGTTATGAGTCTGCACTTTCCCGGGAGGCCAAAGACTCAACCAATGCAGCAATAAGGTCTGCTATCCTGTTTCCACCCAAGGGTCCTATCGTGGGCGTTGGGGTAAATAGTCATGGGCTCCAGGTTCCCCACATTTCCACAGTGGCAAGAAGCCCTCTGCCCCAAAATGGGGTTAGCCTCCCCTGCTGTCGCTCATGTTAGAATAAGAAAAGATCTTTCCCACACTTCAGAGCATTCATGCATGCATGTGTGCGGGCACAAGATACATACTCGATATGTCCTTTTAGATATAATGAAATATCAATTTATGAGCACAATGGAGTATATTCCCTTATTTTTCCTTTTTTGAATAATTGTTTAGATTTTATAGATTTTCCCCTTAGCTTTCTCTCCTCATACAGTAACTAAATGAGATGGCACATACAGATAGATATGGGCAGGGATACATAGATTCTCACACACACACACACACACAAAACTCACTCAGTAAATCAGGTCAAGGTGTGGCGAAAGCCTCATGAGGACTGGATCTGGGAACTTGTTAGCAGATGTTGTTCTAGGACAGGGATTTCATCGCATCCCACCGGTACAAAACAGGTCTCGTGGCTCACTCCCCGAGCGTGCTCACTCCCCAAGCAATGAGGTCATCAATAAAACTAAAAGCGTTGACATGGTGCTCAATGAGACAGAATGCACCGGGAGCACTGTCACAGAGGTCTGACAGAGATATTTCAATTAGGAAGATTATTACCCGGATTCCACCTTAATTTACAAATAAATGCAAGAGTCACTTTTGAGTCATCATGAATACGGTTCAGCTATTTCAACCAACAATAAAATGTATTGAAAAAAATGGTACATGCATTGCTACATGCATTGAAAACAGTGACGTTTGCATTCATTTGTGAGCAAAAGTTAAGACCAAATGTTAACTGAATCCAGGAGGCAGTCACACCTCTCATAGCTGTGCAGACCTTCCACTGCAGGTGCTGTCCAAACCCTGCTTTACCTGGGGAGTTTGCTCACAACCCCACCTTGTGCATTGTTCATTGCTCATGGGCATTTATGATATTCTCTACATGTTCAGGAACAGAGCTGCAGTCAAAACCAGCACACCTGCAGATCAGACCCCCAAAACCCCAACCAGAGCCTGACCCACACCAAGACGAGATTGAGAGCACATCTCTGCTCAGCAAGACTGTGAAGAAACTGACGAATCCTCTCACATTAAAACCACAAGAACCTACATTTTAAAAAATAAATAAATAAATAAATAAATAAATTTTTAAGCACAACATAAACCACAGAAACCACCCAGTCAGCTTGGCAGCCACAGCAAAAACTGCTTAAAAACTGTGCTCTGCAGCCACACAAACCTGTATTTAATCATAGGCCAATCAGACAGCTGTGGCTTGTTAGCCAATGGCTGCTTCTAAATGACAATTACAATGAGCCATTTTGAAATGAAGCTGATGGTCTGTAGACCCATTAGTGGACAATTTGACAATCAACATTTAACAACATAATCCTAACAATTTACTAAAAGAAAAAAAAAACAAGAAAAGCATTTAGCTTTGGGGAAGGTGAAGACTTCTCCTGCACAAAGTCTCCATATTGAACTGTTACTTTGTTGCTGCAAATAAGATTAAAAACAAGACAAAGATGAAAAAAGGGGACAAAGCAGGGGAAGAAGGTGATGATGAATATTATTACAATGATAGATTATTGTAGTAATCATAAAAATCATATGAAAATATGAAACTGTACAAATTTTGATCAGCCAGAGGAATCACAGGGATGATGTGAATCTACAGCAGAATATGAAATACATTACAAAAAGTCAGAGATCTTAAATTCCTTTTCTCTACGTGATTAAAGCAGTCCTTGGCCATTATCACATTAGTAAAATTCAGCAGAGAATTACTGCTGTTTGCCACCCAATGCCAAAGAATAGCGCAGTATACAGATGGGCTTCTCACAGCTCCTTGTTCAGCAGGCAGTGTTCTGTTCACATCCGATCTCCCTCTCGCTCCCTGCTGCTACATAATCCCCTTCATTTATTCCAGTACATGGAAAGCACATTTAGTTTTAATGGGATCACCAAACGCCGTCCAGAGTGCCTTTGATGTATTTTAGATTCAGATTGCTGAGGGAACAAGAGATGCTCAAGTTCAATAGTTATTTAAAGTGTAACGCTGAAATTTCTAGCCCACGAATAATTCAATCATCTACTCTGTGCATGGGCCTTCACCCCCAATACATACTCAGAGACCTGCTGATAAAAGAAAAGTTTTGCTCAGTTGCAACAAAGGCAAACATTGCTCTCACTTCTTAACAACAGCCCTGTGACTAAGAAGCGATCTCATTTCCTTCCACTCAGCTGATGCTGAATTTGGCTGGAAAGGAGGCATCAAGATAGCAAATGGTGTAGCAATGAGCAAAAGGGCCTTGCAGCCAAAGAGATAAGGGTGGAGAATAAGTTTCTGTATGTATATTTGTAATATATAGTAAAATCAAAGGCGACTTTCTGATCCAGGGCCAGGACTGTTGGCAATCTGCGGCAAAATCAGGTCTCATTATGAGCTCTCCTGTCCTTAGACCCAGAGTCCGCAGAGGGGGTCAGCTGCAGTGAGACTGAGTCCGAGACAGGTCCTCTGCCCTCTGCTAAAGAGCACATGAAGGGCAATGAGAAAGAGTGGTTATTGATCAACGTTCACTCGCTTTATACCTTTAAACGTTCTGTCAACGGAACCAGGTGACAGGTGGGAGACTAGCCCGGGCGGACACAGAAGGTCATAGTGCCGTTTCAGCGTGTCTCCTCACCACCTCTCCGTTACGTGCTCTCTGAAGGCCTATTGGCAATGAAAGCATGTGCACCGTGGCCCTCTCAGGAAAACCCACAACATGGTGGCCATTGTTAAGAGTATCTTTGTATCTATCTTTTAAGGTGACATCAGTGCCAATTAATAAAGCGGCTCAGAACAGGCAACTGTTCAGCCCCTTCCGTAAACTAAATCACACTTCAACATATTGACATATCAAATGGTACAACAGATATATGTCGCAACAGATATGAACAACAGATATATTTCGGCTATCGGATTGGATCAAATCTTGACAATGGGTTGTTCAAAAGAAAAAAAGGATTCTGAAATCGGATTAGATCATGTAATCCAGTCTTGGTTTTGATCTGGATCAAACCTTCAGTATGTGTTGTTCAAAACATTTTAGTAGGATTGGGATACCTTTGATCCAAAAAAATCAGGATTATCCTGATCCCAGCAGAAGGGTGGATTCAGGGTGGATTTCAGGAACAAAATGTAATAAAACTTTAAATTGAATAATACAACATTTGTATCATGTAGTATATATACATTTATTTATATTTTGCACTTGATTTAACTGTAAAAGTAGATAAAGTAGACATTAGGCTACCTATTAAACCTTTCAGTACAGTAAAGTAAAAAAAAAGGATTTTGTCCCCATAAAATAATCCCCCAAACAGCTGTCAATATCAAACAAAAATATTTAATTTTAACTGTCATTTATCACTGTATATTATTTACAATGATACATCAGAGATGAACCAGTCAAAAGTAGTTACTAACAATTGCATCCCTTATTGCACGTCCAGTCAGTCCCTCATTCTGAGAGAATGCTGGAGGTTGGTCTGGGTCTTCAACAGGCTCAGGTGCATCATAAACATAATCACAGAGAGGGACATTGCACCTGGTAGTGATGTTGTGCAGGACAATACAGGCAAGTATTATGTTGCACACTCCCTGTGCTGTTTTCTGTCTCTACTAGTTTCAATAAAAACCCCACGCTGGCTATTCTACCTGTTGTTCTCTACATAGCTAGTAGCCTACATTGTGATATGTAGTCCCATTTTGAGCACTGGTAATCCGGATTTGGTAATCTTGAAAAAATTGTATCTGGATCAGGGTGATACAATCCAATGTTGCTTTGAAGACCCAGCACAAAAGTAAGATGGATTACCTGATCCTGGATAGCAAAACATGGGATTTCCAAATCCGGATCTTATTCTACATCTGACTCCTAACCTAAGTAATAGATAAGTGTATTGACTTTTATTTTATGTAAACACTGTATTATGAGTACAATGTCAAAGTCAAATGTTTGTTCAGAAACAATTAGATTTCCATGTCATTTAAAATCACCTTCCCATAAAAAAGGAAATCAGAAAACCCACCCTCCCTCAAAATGAATTCTAAAGTGAAAATAAGACTGGACAAAGCTGAATAAGACTTAAATAAGAGTACCCCAGCTGTTTACATGATCTGTGCTCTGATAAGCCGTTTAAGCGCACACTGCTTTGACAGTTGCTGCAATATTGTGCACATCCACTGTGACAATATAAGTTCAGGAGAACAGGTAGTCACCCATTGGTCAGCGGATGATAGTCACCCGGGTCAGTCTGTGGGTTGCTCACGGTTCCAACATGGCTTCCGTCGAGTTGACTTCCTTTTCACTTTTTGCTCTGCTTCATTTTGGGAATCCAGACGAAACATTGCCAGTGCCAGTGCCAGCAGGTGGGTATCAATTAAAATGATGCATGGGCCTGGCGCTGTTTAATTAGGACATGGCGATGTATTTAATAACACTCATTAAAACACTAATTAGAAATAAATTGAGCCGCATTCCATTCTCTGCTCAATCGACTGAGCCAAGTGCACGGGCAAATCTCCACAAAGACGGCAAGGTCTTCTGGATGTCTTTTAAGAGGAGAAGACTGGACGACCGGCTCTGCACAAAACACAAACCTGTACAATTCAACTAGAAATGATTCTGTGGCTACAAACTAAATTATGAGCAAAATTTTTACCATTTAAGACTGCACCCCTGAACGATATCCTTTATATATATTGTCAGGAAAGTTCTAAAGCGTTATTCGTAACTGTTGGTATTTTTTTACATTCATCCAATTATGTGACTCATCTTTAACCCACAGCTACATTTTCAGGCATGTTTTGTGTTAGTATAAATGGATTTGTGGAAGAAGAAAACATTTGTTTGCAGTTGACAGCACTGAGTTGTAAATTCAGGCGGGGATTCAAACTCGTCTCCAGAATTTCTGTATTTCTGCAGACAACCCCCCCCCCCCCCCCCCACTTTAAGTGGCTCACTTTTCTCTGTCTCCTGACAGAGTACAAAACAAACTGTAGAATAATAAAGGGATCGCTGTCTGAAGCAGCCTCTAATGACTGCACATCACGACATCACCCTGGACTGAGAGAAGCATTTAGATCAATTACACTATCGGGCAAGACGGCAAAATCTTTCCGCTTCGCAGAAAATGCCTTCCATCAAGACTAATTGGAGCCCCGGTGAGAAGCATATCCAATTGAAGGGTGAGTGTCTGTGTTTTCATTTTGTGTTACAAAGATGTGTATCCATTATTTGTGCTATATAAGACAGCCAGGCATCAGAGGAGTTATTTATTAATGGGAGACATGTTTATGCAGTAAGAAACAACATATAACATCTGATTCTGATGAGGTAATTTTGCACATCAGTCAGGGTGATGACACGTGCACACACACACACACACACACATGCCCACAGGTCTTCCATCGGCTGAGCTGTAGTCTTAGATGGAAAATAAACAGTCCACAGCAATAATATGTTATTTGGTACAATGGATCTACACCCACACTGCAAGCTTGTTTGAACAGGAGTGAAGTGTCTGAGGTGATTTAATGTTATTTACAGGTCAATGCCCCTTTTGACTTTGACACCAGTTTTGCAGGTCATCATGCTACTTCAGTACTGCTGGCACTAAAGTGGTTTCCTACCGTAAATACAGAAGTGCTGCAAGGAAAAGTCATTAATTACACTGACTAATACTTTGAGAAATGAGGATATAATGCAATAGTAACACCTGCTGACAGGGAAACTAATCAGATTTGTCTTTAAGGAAGAGCAAAATAAAAAATTTGAATTTTTAACTATGTGAATGCCTCTCCAAACATCTCAGAGGTATGCTGTAAATGAAATTTCCTATGGACAATGTGAGCTTCGAGGCTCTAGGGAGTAGGGAATAAGGCTTAGCTTAGCTGGTGTTGCCCTCGTGTCTGTTTTCTCCCTCTCCCTCTCTCTCTCTCTCTCTCTCTCTGTCTCTCTCTCTCTCTCTCTCTCTCTCTCTCTCTCCTTCTCTCTCTCTCTCTCTCTCTCTCTCTCACACACACACACACACACACTCTCAGTATGGTGGAACTGACATGCAGAATAATTGCTCTTCCAAGGCCCCATTCAGGATTATTCACCCAAAGCGGTTTCTCCCACAAGTGGTTAATCAATACTATAGAATTATGACCACAAAATAAATGCCATCTTCGACATTGTGATTTAGGGAAGACATGCGCTATAGTAAGAATCATCTTTCCTGATTATTTCAGTATATACAATATTTATATACCCCTCCTCCACCTCTTTGTATGGCAGAATAAAAGTATTTGATTGCAAGGGCATACAGTATCACCTCGGCTTTTCCCCATGGTAAGTTTGATCTTTTTGCTTCAAACAGGACAGGGGAGAGGCCATTGAAAGAGAGCAGATTGATAGCTCAAAAGAGAGAAGACTTCAAGGGAAAAGTTGACATACCCACAGAAGTGGTCCCACTTTACATTTCGTGTGCATTCATAAAGCAAACACAAAAATGCTTATGACATTACAAAGCCTTCATAAGCCTTTGTAGTGCTTTATGGCAATTTATGTAAAGGGACACAGCACATCCTCTCTGAGGAAACATGCCCAGTATTAGCCGTCATAAAACATTGCACTTGCTTCTGAAATTTTTAGTCGTACCTCAGCATTGGGATTACATGAATTTGAAAGTTTCATCCGCACATCAGACTAGACTTCCTCTGCTGTCTGAGTCTGACAGCGATTGGAAGTGCATCAGCCATTTCCAGATGAGTTAAAATGAGGTTCAATACAAAATAATGATGCTCCTTACGCAAACCAAAATCTCCAGTTCAGTATTGTATTGTGTTGTAAATTTGGCACTGTCACTGTTCAATACCCTTTTAAAGAGGAAATTGCAAATGCAAACACAAACAGAGTGACAGGTGCAAAGATGGGAAACCTATGTTATGAGCTGTCGGTAACCCACTGTTAAGTCAGTTAATGTGAATGCAGTGTGTCAGTTAGGATCATTTCTCGTCTCAGTAAAAGAAATATATCTACATCAAATATGCCCAAAAATGCACAGGGTTACCAAGTCACTGTAACAAAACAGGATTTTAAAAATGCATTCTCAAACTGAGGGACTGACCGTAAATAGCAAGCAAATTTTTTTTTAATATATTGATTATTACAAGTGTTAATTTTTTTTTCATCTTACATACACACACAGACACACACACACACACATTGATCCCTCATTTGCTTATGTCTGATATGGTTATTTATATGGTAATACCTTGTAACTCATCTCCTATTTATTTTTCCCTCTCCATTTTGCTGAAGAATGGACCTGTGAGAATCTGCAGGGGGGAACAAGATGAGGCGATCTAAATGGATTGCACATTGTGTGAAGTCTGCATGGGGTTATCTGTGAGAGCACAATCACACCCATCTACTGGCACTGTTCCCTTGCAATCTTCCTTTCTCTCTGTTCCACTGGCCAGGAGGAATTCATTTCCTATAACCTCCCAAAATAATAAAAAACACTTGGGAAAATAATATTCAAAAATGATTTACATGGAAATCGCTTTCATTCTTTAACTATAATTTTCAACACGTAGGCAGACTCCGATAGAGCTCAGATAACGACAGGGGACAAAATAGATAATGGATCAAAGAAGATGAAGCAAAAGAGACAGAAAGCAGCCACTGAGAGGAAAGCAGAACCAGGCTGTTTTGCAGCGTGTACAACTGATGTCTCATCTATCTTTCACAAGCAACGGAGAGCACCAGTTTATTGAAAGGATTCTGAAACGGAAAAAGTAGGTTGATGTGACGAGCTCGGAGATGTATGGGGTTATATGTTTGTGAGACTGATGAGTTGATTGGGAGTTGATACGGAGCTTGTGAGAGGATGTTAACCTGACTGAGAGTTTAATTGAGAGG
Organism: Megalops cyprinoides; assembly: GCF_013368585.1. Taxonomy (NCBI): domain Eukaryota; kingdom Metazoa; phylum Chordata; class Actinopteri; order Elopiformes; family Megalopidae; genus Megalops; species Megalops cyprinoides. Next base: position 34,713,873 of record NC_050585.1, on the reverse strand, counting down.
AAGAGTGATAGATATGTCTGGAGTAGTCTATTCTCCTGGACTTGATAAACCCTTATTACTCTGCATGGGTAAACCAAATAAAATAATATGCTTCCCTGTTAGGGGCATTTTTGTGAAGGTTCAATATTCAAATGAGGGCAAAATACTGGATGCAGGACTGCATAATATGGAGAGCCTGATGGAGAGATATGAGAGAGTGGAAAAAGGAGGAGGGAAATGTATTCAACTGCAGGGAGAAAGACTGTATGCAGGAAAGAGGGAGAAACTAACTAAGGGAAAAGGGATATAGTGATGCTGAAACAAGCCTTGTGTGAAGGCCTCTACTAGGTCAGCGTCTGGGTAAGAGTTTATAGAGAGCTGAGAGGGGAGGGTGGATATAAAATAGTACCCCTCCTCCACAGTTACCGCCAGCATCACAACCTCCATCCGCCTCCTCACTACTTCTTAAAATTCCAACATTCAGCCTCCTTTTTCTCACAGGTGAGATGGAAATCCCTCGGTGCCCGGCCTGCACTTGGCACATACTGAATGAAACATAAAGGCAGCTTATAAATTCAGAGGGATTTTGCAAGCGTTAGTATGCTTAGCGATTCCATGGGTCCCTTGGGCCACGGGCAGAATGGTTACATTGCCTTCCGTACAGTTTATATTACCCAGAGTAACTCAAGGAGAATCTTCAAACACTGTGCTTCAAACACAGTATTCACAATTTCACCGAAAACACTCAGCTCTGACCTAACTCAAGAACTGCATGGCTCTTCATGGTGGGGGGAAGGGGTTGGAGGGAGAGGAGAGAGAGGACTGTAACTTCAGATGAATTTTTTTCAAAAGTTTACCCTTCAAGAAGTTCTATCACAAAAAATTACAGAATCACTTCAGTAGCATGATAAACCCAGCAGCACACTACAAGGGACAGTAAACGTGTATTTAAAAAGTTGTATTAAAAATTGTATTAGTACTGGCAGTACAGAATGAGACCGTAAAGAATGGAGCTCAATCCAGAACACAAAAGGCTGCTTGTCATTTTGTAGGTAATCCAATGCAATTCCGTTTTCAATCATGTCACAAAGTAACACAACCAAGTCATGATCCTCACACTCTGACATTTACAGTTTTCTGCTTGGATATAATACCTGTTTATCTACCACCTTACCCCAGAATGACACTAGACAGGTATGTGACGTCCTTTGTTTTTCAAGAAAATCTTGCTCTATAAAGGAACAACAATATGTCTATTATAATCACTGTTAAAATAGTGCAGTTAAAAAACAGAACTTACTACTAATAAATAGAGGGCCAGAGACAGAACTAGAGCATAACTAAAAAAAGGAAACATATTTGCTGCTTCATATTTCTAAAAGCTCTTGTATCTCACATGAAGGATTGTTTTTCAAATTCATTTAAGATGGTGAAACTGATAAAATCTATGATGTGGTTAAATTCCAAAAGACCGGAAAACAAGAAAACAAACTTTGCTCAGGGGTGTGAAATGAGAAATGCTGTCAGTTTGAGCCCAATAGGAAATCAAACACTAGAATATTGTAGAGGTTATTCTTTATTTACACTTAAAATAAAGCTCAGCGGGAAGCATTGAATTGGCCATTTTGCGAAAGTGAATTTTAGAAAAAAAGGGGCAAATACCTGTTAGATATCCTGCACACAATTTTCTTTAAAAGCATGCCAAATGGAAAAGAAGAGAACATCAAAAAATGCTCATAGGTTAGAGCCACAATTCAGCCGGAGTGCTGTCCCTTCCCCTACACTCCGTGCCAGCCCTCTGCTGGATGACAACTTTCTGCTAAGCAGAAAATATACTTGATATCTGTTGGGCTCTATGCCATGGGTGAGTAAGGTGACAGGTGGAGCTTACAAACACACATCAAAGATGATGAATTCAGCTAATAGCAATTTAATTCTCCCATACCAGGATAAAGAAAATAAAAATGACAAAACAAACAACTGAGCGTGCTATTGCTAGGTTTAGTGACTGGTTTCTGCACTGCACACACATTTCTGCAGGCTACTCTCTGATGCAGACCTATTCCATCGTGAGACTCATTTTACTGTAGCACTGTACATCTGCCCAACCATGTTGTTGGGGTATGAATTACAGTGATGTTGGTGATTCAGAAGCAGTGTTGCAAGCATCTTGCTTGTTGTATTGTTTGGCCCTAACACAAAAAAGTCTTTACACACAGTAAACAGCCCACATGATGAAGAACAAAAGATATTTACAATTTACGGCCTCACTCTCATCCACCAGCAGATATCAGATCTGCTGTTAGATAAATACAGGAATTCTACAGGAAAACCAATACAAATGTTTTGCTGACATCAAACTGCAACTATATGTATAATCTATATCTATATGTCTATATTTATACCTTCAGAGTTGACCTACTACACTTTGCATGTTCCTGATGAACTTAATGTAAAGTACACACGTGGACTGTTGCTTGATGTCACAAACAGAATAAAAGTGGAATTGCTATTGCTATTTTGTTGATATTACTGATATTGCTGTTAATGGCATTGTTGCTTTTCTTATTTAGCTAAATTTCAGTGATGCCATCCCCAGTTCAAAGAAATGACAGGGTGAGAAAAACAGTCACACTGGGGGGAGGGACACACAACTTCCTAGCTGCTGGGTACCATAGCTTAGAGGGCTAGTGCATAGGACAGCCTAAAATAAATCTGTATAGATGTAAATTATTATTATTATTATTATTATTAGTAGTAGTAGTAGTAATAGTGGTGGTAGTGGTAGTAGTAGTAGAGGTAGTATTGTTGTTACTGTCGTTACAGCTGTTAACATAAATAGTAAGGTCATTATCATGCTTATTATAACAGATTTTAGTATTGTAATTATTATTTTACTTCTGCCCCTAATGATTGCATTGTTTCCAATGTATTTGTGTTCAAGCAATGTAATACTGTGCTTGGTTGTCATGCCAATAAAGCTAATTTGTACCAAACAGAATTGAATTGAATTGAATTAAAGTGAAAGTAGAGGGAGTGAGAGAGAGAAAGAGTGAGCTGTTTATCTCTGCTCCGTGTTTGTCTCGGTGCCAGGCTGGATGCCCTTGGAAGGGCACGGCTCAGCGGAGGAGCAGCGTGTGGACTGAATGAGAATGTCTCTGAACTGCCGAGGAGAGCAGGGAGATGCAGGTGCTGACCGCTGAGATTCTCATCTCACCTCGCACTCCGCTCCGCCATCGCCCCTGCACATCCGAACCCCTCTGCTCTCATCGCTGCTCTTTTCCTCTCTTTGAAGAACACCCAAGCACGTGTGAAAACACACACACACACACACACACACCACGCCATCACATTAGGTCTTCTTGTCTTTTCAATTTTGATTTTCTTTGTAACAAACAGGTAGTTACAGCTTCAGGTCCCTGGTGGATGATTTCCGACAGGGTGAAAATTCTGTCTCAGACTAAGAAGCTAGGTTTGATTTAGATCTCTGCATCCCCCCCCCCCCCCCCCCCCCCCCCGCTGACAGCCTCTCTGTCTTTCTCTCTAACCTCTCTCCCTCTCTCTAATTTTAGAAATTACTCTTGCCCTTGAGAGATGGCAAAGGGAGTATCACAATCTGCCAGACTCCTTTTTAACACACATTACTTACACTCATAGTAGGACCCTGGTGCCCCACCCCATTGCCCTTCTTTCCAATGTCCCAAGTGACCTCAATGAGAACATGGCAGGGCCACATGACTTTGTCCCCCACAAGACGTATTTGCCTAAAGATTCTTAATGATTCTTGAAACCACAGTAGCAGCCTTAATAAGACACATAAATTATTTACCATTTACTCTTCCATATTCACTTGTAAACATGATATTATTGTTATTATTTTTTCAGTTGTGATACTTATAAGGGGGAACTTGCAGATCTTCCAGTCCAACATGTTCCACAGCCCATACGCAGAGCTGTATTTTTACTGGAGGGGTTGAGGTAAATCACCAACCTCAGTGTCCACCACAGTGTTCTGCACAGGATCCAAAGCGCAGTGTTCTACCAGTCTCATTTTCGTCGTTTTTTTGTGACTGAACTAAAATGAAGACAGCCTCGCAACTAATCATGAGACCTGCTCAGTTAGGAGTGCCCCCAGACAGTCTCCCCTATATCATTACTGTTCTGTGTCACCTGACAATCCTCATTACCATCATCTCCACCTGCTTCTTCTCCAAGAAAAATCTCACACTATGGCGTCAGAACTGTACGGTCAACTTTTCTGTAATTCTATTTCTAATATTAATGCCATCATATTAACATATATACCTTTTATAACATTTGTATTTCTTAAAGCATTGCATAGCCGATCTCAAGTTTGTACTGTTTCCTTTTTTACCTGCCCAAAGTTCTCTTTCTAACCCTGCTTCTTTATCTACTTCATTTTAGATTCTACTCCATCATCCTGCCATTGAATAGCCAGAGTGGATGACATCACTGGAAACACTCATGGTGTGTCCTGTCTGCTGGGAAGCGCATGGATGTGGAAGTGTGGAGGCATGAACCGATGGCCCTGATGGAAAACATCAGGCAAAAGGTTGAAGAAGGAGAGAGAGGCCAGATGCATTCGCATCCTGCTACAGATATAACGAGTACACCGAACAGCAGAGCCAATGCCTTCTCAAGGATAATCACTGCACATCTGCAGTCATGGAAGTTACATGGGGTGCTGCCAAAATTTACAGTAGACATGTGTTGTCTAGGTCTTCCTGCCTCTCTGTGTCTTTCATTCTCTTTCTCTGTACTGCTTTCTCTCTCTCTCTCTCTCTCTCTCTCTCTCTCTCTCTTGCACACAGTGAAATGCAAGCATACTCAGTGGGATAATGAGGGACAGTGAGGTATCACCTGTAAATAAAAAACATTGGAAGTGGCTCAGATTATTGTACTTCCTAACATTTTGTTATATATAAATCCCATCTACCTGTTTTTGAAAGGATCCTTCAACCTCCTGGTGTAAAGTTTAGAGCTTTAGGCAGGCGATCAAAAAGAGGTCATTCCCCTGGTCTGCAATAGTTCCAAAGAAGGGAGGAAGGTATTGATTGTGTCGCTGCGCCTCGGGCCTGGGCTGGTGTTTGTTCCTTGAGGACTTGGCTTTAGTTCTCACTGGAGGTATCTGGGGGAAGTGGGGGGGGGGGGGTTATAAACGAGATCCAGCTTCAGGGAGAGTACACAACACCAGACACCGCCAAACCTTCTGGCTCTTGTCTCTGACTGCCTTCATCTCTGTCTCTCCCTGCACTTACCTTGTTCTTTTCTCTCTCTTTCCCTCATCCTGGCCTCTTCTCTCTCTTTGCTTGACCCCATCCTCTTGCACATTCTCTCCCTCCATGTCTTCCTCTGCTCAACCCACTCTCTGCCTGTCTCTCTCTCTCCTCTCTAATTCATTCCTTTTCTCTCCACCGCTTACTAATGTTTTATTAAAGTTATTACAAATGAGTAACAACCATTTGTAAGTGATTCTATGATAATTATACAAATTTGTTTAAATACTTTGCCATTTCTGCAATAAAATAGTGCCCATCATATTTTTTTTCTATCAAGAAGATTTGTGGCTTAAAAAACATTATAGTTTTCAAATTACATTAATTGATATGAAATAACAACTCAGCAGTTTACAACTGAACTACTGTTTTTCAGTGAATTGGGTTGTGCAGAGGAGCTAATATATGTATTCATATTTATACTAAGATAATGACAGAAGATAACTGATTACATTCTTAATTGTTCTAACCATTGTTGGAAGGAGTGGGATGGAATCCATTAGCACTCTTTGTGACCATGCTTGATTGACAGTATTTCCCTTCTTTTGCTGGTCCCACATTTTGTTTATTACCCTCATGCAGCTGTTAGGGTTTGCCTGATTCCACATTTTGTTCGAACATCAAAAACCTCCCTTCGAAGCACATATAACTACTGCCCTTGTCCTCATAAGTGTACAGTACTTTATAAAAGTACTATGCTTACATTTACATTACATTTAGTTGCTTAGTGGATGCTCTTATGCTGAGTGACTTAGTTAGGTTACAATTCTTATGTTATCCATTTATAGAGCTGGCAACCATTGAGTTACAAGCCCTGCTCCTTACCACTACACCACACTGCTGTGATACTATATGATATGATGTAACCTCAAGTATTCAAGGAAATAAAGCTGAATCATATTAAGTGTCTGTGTGAATTATTCTCTAACTGATTATATATATACTGAGTGTGATCTACCAGTGTGAGGACAGAACCCCCTTTAATGTTGGCAAATAGAAGAAATATATGACATGATGTGAAAAGCTGTGTGGCTCTAAACAGTGGGTATAATGGATCGTTTACACGTGCAGTCATTAATTAGCCAATTAACATGGATGTGGGCAGAGCCCCTTTCTCCAAACTAGTGTGTCCTGTTTATCTCCTCGGAGTGCGTGAGTAATCAAGCTCATGGAGGGGGGAGTGACACGGGGACACGGGGGGAGTTCGGCTTGGCATCTGCTGCTTCGTCAACCCCCCCACCACAAAAACTGAGTGAGTAAAGCAGCAAATGGCTGTCCCAGCGCAAGCCCAGCAGCTCAGAGATGAATCTCAAGGCGATGACAGCTCATCGCTATGGGAAATGCTCGGCACCTGTGTTCTTGTTTTTCTTTATATCTTCCCCATGCATTAGAGACAATGCAGTGGGACTTCATGAAAACAGGGTGACAGTCAAACAAGGATGTCCTCACAGGTACACATCGAATTAGGAAACCCGTTTTCTTGGTCTCACATTCTAGCTTTGATTGACAGTGCTGTTATGCAATGTGAATAAATAAATACACTTGGAAATAAGTATCTAATGACGGCATGTATTTTCATAATAGCAGTCGTCATCAAGCATTTAATTGCATTTATTTGTTTGATTATTTAATAATTAAATTATTTATTCATTATTTAATTTTACCATTTTATTTTGATATTTGACAGTACATGTAATGCTATTTAGGTTTGACAAGTTTGATGTTCTAAATTCCAAAATATACAGTATATATAATATATGTATGTGAAGGTAAATAGATATTTCCTTAGATATTGTGTGCAATATCTAAGGAATATAATCAAAATGTTAGATACAACTAAAAGCTTCAATATGCAGTAATGAAATGAAATCTCTTGTGTAAAACTAATCTTCTGTTACACATAATGGCAACATAACACCTCCCCCATTTTTACTAGTGCAAATTGGATTGGGCCTTTTTGCCAAAAGGGAGTAGCAACGAATGGAAATTTCTTGAGAAAAGGTTGCAAATTCATTGATCATTACTTTAAATAGATCAGTCAACTGGCAGGACGTCAGGGATTCCCTTCTTCCTCTTGAATCAGCTGGATTGTCTTTGAGTGTGTTAGAGCCCAGAGCCAAGCCAGGGACATAAGAGGCAGAAACCTTTGTAACACTCCACATAAACAACCGCCATCATGACCACATGTGCAATCCCACCCAGGTCTTAGTTGCAAATAAGCTCAGACTTCTGTTAAGGAATACACGTAAAAATAAATAAATGACATCACACTCCCATATTATTTTAAAGTCACATGACACATGACTATTTATTTAGTTTTATTATAAAGATATGGTTCTTCTTTTCTGTGGCTGAATATATTTATATTTGATACTGTTGTTTTCTCACATCCTTGCATTAAGTGTGGTATCACTTTTGTGTTCAGTGATGTGCCAGCCCTTTCCTATGTCTGTTATTTAAATGCAGATATTGGTAAACAAATCAAGTCAAACTAAAGAGTAGGTTTTGAAAGCCACTTCCTAGTGTCAACAGGACATAATGATGGGAATGATGGAGTCAGCAGGCTGTTTAACGAAGAGCTCCTCTCCCTCACCGCACACAAGAAAGATATTGCATATTAGCTCCCTCTTTCATGTGTCAACAATGAAAAAAGAGAGAACCAAAGGAGAAGGGAGGGAGCGGAGAGGGAGAGAAAGAGGCTTTGCAGTAATATATATCCCAAAATGAACGGGTGGCGAGTTTCACATATAAATCAACAAAAAACACCTGCTACTTTTCTCTGCCCTTTGAAGTAGGGCCATTATCTAAAACACACGAACCAGGTTCACCATGCAAGAAATCAGAGGCTTTAGGAACACAGTCTCCACAGTAATGAGGAACAATATTCAAGCCAAAAAAGTAATTGAAGTGAGATGATTATGGGCAAAGGGTAGTTGTTACATAATGGCTATAAAGGGTTATAATGATTATCTTTAGCATGGTATGAATGGTTTAGCAGGAGACACAATTTATCCAGTCCCATAAAGGTGTCTGAACATGGTGGTGATACTGTTTCAAGCTCCATGCAAACACAACACACAATGGTAGGTGTTTCCCACTGAAAGATCCAATTATATATCTCATCTTGCTGAAATATTAAGTCAAAATAGATTCTCAAGTCCCTCCACTGGCTTTCCTTGCCTACATATTTCCTCCTTCTTTCTCCTATCCTCCCTGTTTCTTCTTCTTCCCCCAATTCTGCCCTTCCATACTCTACCATGTTTGCCCTGTTTCTTTGTGTTCAGGCTGAATCAGTAAATTGGTGAAATGTATTTTGAACAGTAATCAAACAGATATTTAGTACAACATTCAAAATAGATATATCCCATTCCACTTATTGACACATATGTAAGCCATTTTACATGGCATTTTACATTCACAAGTGTATGTTTAACACACAAAATGATGCTCTGAGAGTACTCCTTATGCCCTCAGTGCTGTTGTATCTTTGAGCAACCGAGAGTGTACTTCTCTCTAGACACTTCAGTAAAACTCCAGCTGTGCAAAAAATAAAAAGGTCACATATGGTTTGTGATGTGAAGTTGCAGGCCTGGTAAACTGTACTGGATAAGGGCTCCCTCTACAACAAACAAACCTTGTGATCCTGGAGAGGGCAGAAGTCCAGATCTGCTGCTGCCTTTCCCTTTTTCTTGAACAAAGGCAGAAATTCTGTGCTCCTTCCCACAATCCTCTCTGAGAGGAGTCTGGAGATGAGCAGCACTCTCCGTCTCCTCTTAGCTGCAGGAAAATCGCTCAGACTCAGGAAAAGAGGAGACAAAGGGTCAAAGCTGAAACAGAAAGGGAAAAGAGTCCCAAAGAAAATATACACGAACAAAACCACAGAGCAGGATCTCAGCATTCCACCTTTTTAAATACATGCCACAATAAGGGACACAAATACAAGGCATGAAATATCCTGGAATGGAATCTCATTTACTATCTGATTTCACTTCTGTTTCACCTGTTGTTTTCAGTTATTTTTATTTTTCAATTGTTTTTTTTTTTTTGCCCTTTTTTACAATGTTCACTGCTCCGTAAACAATTCACTGACACAGAGTAGTTTTTAAATTTTGTCTCCTGTATGTGAATGATGGGCTGTCCATCGAACACAACAGTGAGGGGAATATTCTTTCTCCTGTTGAAATGCCATTTTTGTTTTCCACCGTATTCTTCTTCTGTTACGAAAATGCACTAGTGAACTGCCTGCCTCTTTGCCCTGTATGGTATAATTGTGGAGCATTGATGAGGTGTGCTGTCTGGGGTAGAATAAAGAGTAGTCTGAGTCATGCAATTGGATTTTGTCAATGCAGAATAAGGGAGGTGAACATTGTCTCCATCTCATATAAAATAATGGAACTGTTTCTCACATTTGAGAACCAAGGGTAGTTGAAGGAATCATGAATACATTACCAAAAGTCTTTTGGTCTTTTTACATTGATAGGATGCAAGTTAATAAGTGGAAGAAGTATTTAATTTAGTGGCCATAACTAACACATGCTCATATATGCAAATATAGACTTGCACTGTGTTTCATATTGACCAATAATGATCCTTATTTTGACAAATAATGATACCATGTGCCATTGGAGGGAGCTAGATCTGAGCAGTCAGTACAGAAAGCTGTGACCAGAGGACTGTAATACTCACATTACAAAAACAATGAGTTCTGTCAAATGCATGGTGAATCTCACTGAGAGCATTTCTTCTCACCAGTCTCCAAAGTCAAAGCCAGACCTTCATCCATCATTCCTTTTCATCGAAGCGATTTTCTTTTTTTCCAGGGAAACTGATCCACAAGTACAAAAGTACTGTGTTTCAATATATATGTTACACTTGCTGAAAGGGATATACAGCTCTGTGAGTCACAATGGAGGTGCTGAGAAGGACCGAATGACAGCAATTAAAGACAAGGAAAGGAAAGGAAACAGAAAATGTGAGGCTTTGTAATACGAAGAAATAAGTGCAGAGCACTGATTGACAAGGATGACATTTTTGGTGGTCTTCATAAGAGATAGACATGGTCTTCCTTTTGGATCATGTCAGCAATATCTCCATGGCAACTTACATTGCTTCACATATTGCTGATACTTGTAGCTGCAGCAATATGAGATAAGCGCTGTGCTCTGGTGCTCATGGAGATACTATATGAAGACACTAACGGTATCCTCCCTTTTACATAAAACAATCTTGTGAAATATTTTCTGTTTGTCATGTGAAATGACCTGGCGTAGTTGTACAAATGCACTTTCACTGTGTGGTGATTGCCGTCTATTGTGGAAACAGCTTGTGAAGAGGAATTCAATCGATCACCAAATGACTGATTTTAATAGGCAGTTACATGGGCATGCATTGCAAAGACAGATACCAGCACAAGTTGTAATATTCTGTAAAATGCAAAAAAGAGAAAGGCAAAAAACAACTGCATGTTAGTGCAGATGGTTGCTTACGTATAACCAGAGATGGACACCCCAGCTTCAGAAAGTAAAAGTCCTGCCACATATTTGTTGTAGCCATTCATTACACCAGCTGAATTTAATTAGCACAAATCTTCAGCCAGGTAGATGAGCTAATTAGTGAAATCACCTTGTTCAGTGAATGGCTAGAACAGATACGTGGCGGGACTTATATTTTCTGAACCCGGGGTGTCCACCTCTGCATATAACAGGCTTTCAGAAACCAGCCCCAGACAGGCTGCAGTTTGTAGTGAGGGAGTCATTTCTTTAAAAGATGGGACAATGGCAGTGAGTGGAGAGGTTACCACTGGGGAATTTAGGGTCCCCTTTCCCCAGTAGTGGGATGGCTCTTGCAAAACTAATAAAAATTATAATAATTACATATGAATATGAGGAATGGCTGGATCAAAGGATCAAAAGCTGGTATTACCACTTGACTGTCATTTGACTCGGAGCAGCATATCAGTGAACAGGAAAAATGCACAATTTAATAGGAGAGGGAAAGAAAGAGAAAGAAAGTGGGAGAGAGGGAGGCATAATGTGTGAAATTTCTATGGAAATAGAATCAATCTGTGCATCGACTTGCTATATGGATTTCTTGCATTTGCATCCAGGGTTTGAAGTAATTACTTCTGAAGCAGAGAGCAATGAGTGCCAATGGAATTAAAGTGAGCTCCAACTGAAATTATGCATCTAAACTATGCATCCATTCCCTTCCTTGCATGCTGTGTGCAGGTCTTTTCCCTCATCAATAAACTCCAAACTCCTGGGGGAAACAGGAGAAAACAGGAGAATATACGCTGCGCTTGTAATTTAACAGAGTTATACCCAAGACTTACTCTAAGACTGATGAATGAATTTAGAAAAAAATGTGTTGTAACATGTTACTCTTTGCTATACCATCTCATGCAAGTAAATTGTCCTACTTGAAGATGTCACTGTACTCCATCTAAGTCTTGACAATGGAGCCAGACTTTTTTCTTCACGCTACTACACCATACAAATCATGTTGCTGCTCTATACTTTTGTTGCTGTGGGTTCATATTTGTGTAATATTAATCACAGGTGGCAAAACCTTTGTACGCACTGCGATTGATTCAAGTATATTAAACATGGAGGATGTCCGTTAATGGTTACTGTTTCCAACTAACATGCCCTTTCCCTGACCTTAGGTTGTGTTTTTGATGTCTGACCACAACATCATGTCAAGAGGACCATGCTGATGAGGTACAATCAGAGGTCAAGAAATGTGCCCAAAATGATGCACCAGTTGCATTCCAGGAAGTTCTCTTCATTTCACAGTGAGTCTCTCCAGGTCTAACTGGATAACAAAGCGTAATCCTGCACATGACAACAGATGGAGAAGTGAGGCCTCTTGGGCTCCTCCATGAACTCAACACTGCAATTTACGAGACCCGTTCTCACGGGTCACCGAGCAAGCACCTTGCTCAAGTGTTTCAGCACGCTCCGTGATACTGAGTAGAATATAATCCATCAAAGGCAGCTCCTGACCGCACGTGCCACTGATCCAGGAAATACGATGGCAGACTGAAAGGATTAGGCACAGAAACGTGGACAATCTGCGCCACATTTATCACGTTTCACACAAAAGCGTCAGCAAACAACCCACTCGGCGAGAGGCGCATCATTCATACTGTATATCATTTCCCATTGCCATGCCGACGCTAGTGTGATTAACCCGCTGCTGCCACAAATGGTAAGGAATCAAACCTGCAAATCACAGCCGTTATTAAAATGCAAATCCTGCCACTCTTCTTTGTTTTTGGTTTTTTTGTGTGTTTTTATTTTTTTTTTAAAAGCACAATGAAAAGATTGGAATCTAACACACTGAGAAATCTCATTAATATTGCATTATGTTTTAGATGCGCTGAAGGGGTAGTGGGTAGCTGCGGAGACAAAACTGTATGTGTGTTTGTGGGGGGTGGGGAGGAAGCGGCAATATGATCCGTGAGGAAGTGGGGATGGGTTGATTGCACTAACACAATGCAGTGGAGAGGAACACATTGGAGATGGGGGCGTGGTTGGTCAAATCCAGAGAGGACTGAGGACGATAGACAGGCTTCTTCTGTATTCATATGCACATGAATGGGCAGACAAACAGCTACACGCTCACCTCTTTTGTTAAATATGCACCCAAAAGTAATTATTCCTTTCATTCTCTCTAAATGTTTTTCCATTTACGTACCTATGAACAGTATAGCACACGAGGGATCAGAGAAGAACAATCCATGAACTGGGAAACTAAAGGGATAGGAGTGGAATCAATGCACTCCTAAAGATCCCTCTCATCCCCCTCTCACGCTCTGAACACCTCCCTCTCTAAGATCTGTCTATAATTCAAACTGTGCAAAAGGAGTGCTGTAAAACAGAGCTTGGAGCAGCTTGTTGTTTCTGTTGTCTGTTGTTAGTGCAATGCGTCCAGAATTTCCAGCAGTTTACCTCCAGGGGAAAACCATGAGGGAGTCCAGCCTGCAACTGATCATTGGAGCACAGGGCCATGCAGGGGCCTACCCACACAGCCAGGACCTCTGCAAATCAGGTAAACAACTGCAGCCCCCCCACCTTCACTATAAGTCTGAAACTTCGGCTAGCCCCGCTGTCGGCCGGCGGCAGCGTGGGACCGACTGCCGAGTCGCAGCAACGCAACAGCCATCCCGCACACAGAAATTATGCTTACTTTTGTGCTCTTTTCCCTCCTTGTAGTTCCTGAAATGGAAGTAACAAAAATTCCCAAAAAGTTTCTGTGCTCAATTCATGGTGACAGATCATAAAATTTACCAATCTGTTTGCAAGAGACTGTGTCAAACACTACCCCATAAAGTTTCCATGCCCATATCCTGATGAAAAATTTGGCATTTCACCAGCCTGTTTGAGAGAGCATAAGTCCACTGTTTGTTGCTTTTTAATGCCACATTCCCTGGGTAATTGTGATGGCCGAATTGGCGTTGTCTCATCTCTTGAATTATTCTTATTGTGATCAGCATGCATAAGGGAAGCATTATAATTTTTTACCTACTGCATGGTGCATGCTCCCTTTTCTGTAATTGAGGAGATGAAGCAGTCCATTGGCAATCATTAAGAAACTGTGCAGTGGCTGGTGCATCGCTCCATATGCAGTCAATGCACATGTCATGGGCGCACATCAGCAACAAATGTGTTTAGCAGCATTGTACTAAAAATACATGAAAAGGCAACAGGCAACAATCTTCAATGAAAGTGAATGAACGCATGAAACAAAGAAAAAATAAAGAAGTGCTTCACTTGCAGATATGCTGTAGTCTGTTTCACAGATTCATCATTGCCAGCATATAGTGTGTCACTTTAAATGTCACAACAAAAGTCAGGAGTCATCAACTAACCCCACAAATTGTTCCCCACCCTTTCTTCCCTGCTGTCACCACCCTCACCCTTTCTCCTGCTTCTTTCACTGCCAATAACTTTGTGTTATATTTTGATCAGAGAGTTGCCACCGTCCACGACCACCTCAGTCAATACCTAACCAAGTCACTCTGCCACTAGCCCCCCGTTACCTATCCTGCCCTATCCTCATTCACCCTGCTCAAAAATGCAGAGACCTCTGAAATTTTGGTGTCTCATCTACCCACCTACCTGTTCCTTGGACTTGCTTTCCTCTCCCCTTCTCCAGAAGATCAAACCTGACATTCTCCCATTCATCACCTCACATACCAGCAACTCCCTGACCACTGGCTGTGTACCATCTGTCTTAAAGCCAGCTGATGTCACACCTCTGCTCAAGAAACCGACATTAGACCCTTCTGCTGGCCAATACCACCGCCCTTTCTCCTTTTCCACTCCAAAATCTTGGAACATGCTGCCTTTAATCAACTTTCACACTTTTACAACTGTTATGCTGATGATACCCAGTTGTTCCTCTCTTTTCCCACGTCTGACACCCAGGTTTCATCACCTATCTTGGCTTGCCTAGTAGATGTCTCAATGTGGATGTCTATCACCTGAGACTCAGTTTCCCTGAGACCAAGCTCCTCTATATTCCAGTAAAATCTTCTTCATTCAGAGACCTGCCCATCACCCTGGAAAACACCACAGTGTTAGCCTCCGGGACTGTCAAGACAGGTGACACTTGACAGTCATCTGATATATGAACCTGCATAACAGCAGTCAGCAGATTCTTCCCATACAACATCAGAAGAATCTGCCCTTCCATACCACCTATTCAACCTAACTCCTGGTCTAAGCCCTCATTCTCTCCAGGCTAGACTATTTAAACTCCCTCCTAACTGCATTTGTGATCAAATCCCTGCAGCTCACTCAGAATGCTACTGCTTGGTTGGTCCCCAAATTCTTCCATGTCTAAGCCAAACTGGTCTTCCTTCAGTGGCTGCTGGTGATGGCTCACACCTGTTTCAAAATACTGGTATTCGCTTACTGAGTGGTGTGGGGAATGAGTCCTTCTTATCTTGATTTGATCCTCAGACCCCACAAACTGGCTAGGCCACTGTGCCCAGCTTCTTCCAGGTGCATAGCTCAACCACCAACCCCAAGTAACTTTGCATCCTGGTCACATGCTCAGTCTGTCAAGGGTGATGTGTCAGGTATCATGTCCCAGGACAAATCAATGTCCACAGAACAGCTCCTGAAACGCAGCTGGCAATGCTTCCAAACCAGTACATCTTAACAGCATGAACACACATATCCATTTTAAACAGAAAGGACTGACTTCAAAATAACAGTAAAGCTTTCAAACAAAGCTCATATAATTTATTATCATACCACTTATGCCACTTCTCCCTCCAACCAACTTCCTAAATTTGAAGTTGGAATAGAGATGCACGTTAAGGTGTCAAAAAATTATTTGAACACCTGCTTCAAAGTAAACGGTTTAGGGTCAACTTATGTTGTTGTAGACAATTTATTTATCTCTCAGTAACTCTTACGAAAACTTGACAAACATTTACAGATAGTCATGGAAACATAGTCTATATATGGTAAAGAATTTACATATGTCACTTTTATGGTTTTTACAGAACAGAGCTGAACCAATTCCTGAAAGGAAAATCTGGGA
The DNA here is from genome assembly GCF_013368585.1 of Megalops cyprinoides. Classification (NCBI taxonomy): domain Eukaryota; kingdom Metazoa; phylum Chordata; class Actinopteri; order Elopiformes; family Megalopidae; genus Megalops; species Megalops cyprinoides. The sequence goes on along the minus strand of NC_050585.1, from coordinate 34,698,040 downwards.
GGTGGTGGCTGTTGTTGAAGTTGCTATAATAAAGCATAACCCCTATGTGTGTTCTAGTAATGTTAATGACTGATATGAATAGAACCTGTGTCCATCAGGACAGGGCAGGTGATATTTATTTGCAGCAATAAGCTTCATAGCAGTACTAGTATTGAAGAAAAATGTTTTTCAGAGTTATTTGCTTTCAGGGTCCACTCAGATTTGGATTTGCATAACCAGAAGAAATTCTCTTTCTTATTGTTCTCCCATTTATCCTCTGAGCAATCAAGATAAATGGTGTGTTCGTAATCTCAGCTCACCTTGAGATAAATGCCAGGGACGTAGAGATTTACAAGGAGGTATCTGCCAGCTCAAAGCATTGCAAATGCTTTGTGAAACCCAACTCACACTCCTGACTCGCAAATGTGAATCCTTGCAAATCCCTTTTGTGAAATGAGCCCTTGGTTCTTAATCAAAATCCATCTTGGTCCCAATCAAAAGACTTAATTTGCCAATCACAATTTCCTCTAATATATTGGTTGCCTCTCAAAAGCCTGCAAGCAAAAGAAAAAAAATGGCAAGAGACTAAAGCAACGCAAACTCATTCATTTGTTGGCAATAAATTGAATCGTAATGCTGAGCCACAATAACAACCAATTTAGAGCTTTCTGTGGAACAGGGAAGGCTGCCTATATAATTGACTTTTCTATTACAGTGCACAAGGACTTGGTGTCTTGAGAATTAGCCCAGTTATTAAACATTGAATTGATGTTTGAAATTAATCATCACAGGAGAAATACAACCAAGGGGCAAAACACTAAATCCTCTCTTGCTTCTTACCCCCGATAAATGAGCTCTCTGATTGCGGTATACACAGGTGACAAAACAAAAACGCATATTTAAACATCCAATGCCTGTGGCAGAGAGGTAAATTAATGACAGCCAAACAGCGTAAATGTTTTAAGGACAGCGGTGGCCACATTTAAAGTCAGAACGCTCACGCACATACATGCAGACATGCACACAGCCAAGGTCAGTGGTCTTGTCATGTTAATGCTGAGAGCAGTGCTGTCTGCCAGAGCCCAGCTGCGACCCCTGGTTTTGTAATACTGACCGCATTTATGCATTCATGATCACCTCCCCAGAGGAGCCTGTGACATCTTACTTTCCTGACTGCTCCCAGTCAAGGGACTTCTGAAAGCAGTTACTGCATAAGTACATACAGAGATCAAAGGGGGAAAAAAGCAAGAAAGAGGATGTGTACATTAATATTCTAACCCCAGGCCTCATTCTATTAATCTATAATTAGGTGCCCTGCCCCCTGATTCTCCGTTCTCAATTCCGCAACGCATTATTTATACCTCTGTCTACCCTTCTGTCAAGTGTATGTCCGTTCAAATGCTGACCTGACTGCATACAAGGAAGCTGAATCAAATGCGTGGACTGAAACCACCATTTGAAATGAGTTGATGAAAGGCACTATTTAAGCAACAACAAAGAAGTGTGGTATTTGTCATGCCATTAATGATCCAAATTGACCTTTTCAAATGTTCCATTGCATGTTTCCACTGCCTTGGCTGGGAAGAAGAGACTGAAGGAAAACACGAAGAAGCTGAAACAAAATGGTCTTTGGAATGATCTGTGGAATTCATCTTTACTGTGTAGGAAAGACCTTTTTTATAGAGAAATGGAATGAGCTGATGATCCTACTATATATAGGTTCAGAGTGTTACAACACAATAATATAGGATTTTGTAGTGTGTAAAAATCTTCTTAAGAATGGTGTTTCTTTATTTCATATCTTTCAATCCTAACCTATCCAGTAAACATGACCTTTCTTTTTCGCTCAGTCTCTCCCTTGGAAATCTGTGAGATATGTGATGCCCTGTGTTATCAAGGGGCTTTCTCTCAATATTTCACTCAATACGAGATTAAAAAAACTCAGGATTACAATTGAATCAAATCATAAATCAAGGAGATACATCAGTGATTAGTCGGAGTTAGCAATCAGTTTCTGGTCTGTTTGTCTGGTTTACATTTACATAAGTAAAGCTTTTACATTTTCCATATCTGGTTCTTGAGGATTTGGATGCAGATCATACAAAAGTTCGCTCAAGAAGTGCAATAAATGGAGTGTAAATCCATTCAGCCTTGGATCCAACCATTCTGGAATGACTTCAGTGGAACCGATCCACTGCGTAACAGAGCTGATGTGATACATGAGCTGGGGGAATGCGAGGTGGCCGCCAGGAAGTGCTCAATTTTGCAGACGCACAAAAGCAAAAATAAATAAATGAGTAAATAAATAAACAGAAATAACCATTGCATGCCCTGCTTCATGGAGGAAGAGCTTTTTGAATTTCCCGTGAACAAAGTTACAGATCGTCAAATAAATGACCACTTTTCAGAGCAGTTTAAAGTTATTATAACTGTATATAGATATTATTTTAGGCTCTAAATGTTGTCTTGTATATCTCACTAATAAAATTTTATGAACAGGAATATTATGAACACAGAGATATTGTAATCAATTTGTGTAAACTGAGACTGAAAATATGCTTCACACATAAAATACATTCATATTGTTTATAAAAAATGTCAACTTCCACATTACCAGCCCAAAAAAATCAATCAGTAAGTATGAAAAGAATTTGAAAATGACTGTTTAAACCTCATAAAAGTGTAATTAAATGATAAGGAGTCAATCAAATGCAAATTGATGGATATTACTTTATGGAGAGTTGCGAGACAGCACTAGAATAACATGCTGTTTTTTTTACAAGGTTAATTTAACTCCTCTAAAATGATGTAGGATCATTAAGTTTGTTGCACAAAAGTTTGCAGCCAGGTCATTAAACCTAAGAGCCAGATAAAAGCAGGGAAAGTGAAAGAAAGGAACACAGAGAACATTCTCTGGTCCTACCTCTTGTCTGTTACCTCCCACCAGAGTGACAGTCTCAAAAAAAAATCCAGAGAGACCACCTGGAGTCCTGATTCCGACAGCCTCTCAAATGTACCCAATTAACTTTAATGGCTAGTTTTATACACATTCTGTTGATTTCTGCTGACAGGAATCTACCACTCTCTCTTACATACACACACACACACACACACACACACACACACACAAATGCTTCTGCATGCAGTCTCTCTCCCCACCTAGGCCTCTTCAGATTCCTATAACCTCCTTTTCCCCACCTGCCTCTCTTCTTTTCCTCTCATCGCCAGTTCAGCTCAGGTGTCGGGTGTCGCTCATCGCGAAGGCTCCCCCCACATGACGACTATAATTGCTTTACTATAGAAAGGGAGTGTTTTCCATATATGTGCAAGACAGTCTGTCAGCTTGATTAATGCATGTCCAATCAATCAGTGTCTGGGAGAAAAGCCACCTCGGAGATGTTCTCCAAAGGAAAAGCCACTGACCTTTCCAAAGGTCATGGCTGGGGGAGGTCACAAGGTGTGATAGATCAAGCAGGGACCATGGCGCTGTCAATCTTCCCATACTTGTATTAATAGAATGAGTGGCACTCAACTATTCAAGGTATACAGTATTCAATTGGAGGAGAGATTTATGGGACAGCATGGTGTGATTTTTCTATACAGCCTCATGGACTGAAGAGTGTGAGAGAAAAAGAAAGGGAGAGAAAGAAAAAGGGAGAGAGAGTTTTAGCCTCACTTACATCATGTTACATAGCATTCACTAGCACAGGAGACACAATTCAATATGAAAAACAAAAACAAAAAGTAAAAACAAAAACCTCTATACTCCCACTCCATCAAGCCAGAATCTCCACTCTATGATAGGGGTGAAGAAGAAAGAAACAGAAACAGAAACCAACTTGAGGAGATAAAAAGAGAACAAGAATCACAACAAAGAAATATAATAATACAACCTTATAGATAAGCAAAATCAGACCCCTACACCCCAAATACTCATGAAATGAGGAGCAGGACATATAACCGAAAGGCTACTGGCTCAATATCCTGCTAGAGCACTGCTGTTGTACCCTTGGGCAAGGCACTTAACCCAGAACTGCCTCAGTAAATATTCAGCTGTAAAAATGGGTAACATGTATTATAATCTATGTACGTTGCTCTGGACAAGACCATCTTCTTAATGCCAATAATGTAACGTCCAATAATTTGTATTGCTCTCTTCTGACAATTAAAGGCAGGTCCCGAGATAAAACATTTGGGTATGAAGATCTTACCCAAAACCTCAAACCACCTTCTAAACAGAACAAACAACCCCTTCAATCAGGAACAAAGACCAAATAAAATATGTTGTCAGTGTCAATGTCTCAGTTTGTGAACAAAACAGGCAGCCCTCCTCTGCTGTTTGATCTCAGTGTGCCAGATATCACCCTGTGCTCTGTCCTCCACTGGAGGTCAACTGCCTTCTTTTCAATCAGACGTTCTACACAGGGACCTCCAGCAACCTTTACAGGAGGAGTCCAGACCAAAAACTTCAGTCCACCTGGATGCCCAAAGCCCCAGCAGTGACTGAAAGTGGATCGCCCTGACACAGACAAAATGCACTGCTTTCTTCCCCGCTGCCTCAAAGACCCACAACTTCAGGCTTCTGAAGGACAGCATTACCCCCTCCCCCACAAGCCACAGTATTTCATGTTTACCCTACCAATGGTCAGACGGAGTCCTGCTCTCCAAAAAGAAAGAAAGAAAGAGAGAGAGAACGGGTCTCAACTTCAACACGAAGCAAAGGATCCTTTGTGCATCAATGATTTAGATTTCAATCACGCTGCCCGCCACGTAATTCTGCACTTGCAACAATCACAAGGACCCAATACTGATGAGTCCAAAAGCTTTGAAAGATAAAGGATATATCTCTCAGAGAATGGCTCGATCGATTTCCAATGAAAACTTTATTTTGAAAAGAAAATGCTCAAACTGCGCTTCAGAATGATGAATAATTCAGGGAACATCGTCCATCAGTGATATTGGTATGTGTTGGTATATACCCAAGCGTAAATAAAGAACTGGGGAAGTTTATGTATAATACATTAACAAAATCATCATGCAACTGGAGAGGTTCCTATTAACTGAAAACAGTTAATAACTGTAATGCAGTGTAATACCAACATATAAGAAAGGGGATTGCATTGATCATGCCAAGCCAAGTTGTATCATTATGTAAGATTTTTCAGTAATTAGGAACAGCTAAGATTTATTCCTTGAAAAATGTAGATTTCTTTGGACTTATCTGAAGAGACTACAAAGTTTGTTTATTCAAACCAGAATTAGCAAAGCGTAATATCAACTCTTACATTATTCTTATTATATTCTTATGATGAATATCAAGCAGGTACAGATATCAGCATGAGTTTATCTTGCCTGTTCAACTCACCCTCCCAAACAAGGCAGTTTCCCAAAACTGCACTTTAAATCAAAAAAGGTTAACATCTTACTGACTTTGTGGAACCTTCTCACTGAAATACATGTCACTCCAGATGCCAGTACTTAAATGAGTAACCAGACAGCAGTTTCTGCATCATCTGCAGCCTGAATACATTAGCATTAAAAGAGCCTGTGTGCATGAGTGGAAATCCATACATGTCATTGTGGACAGTGAAGGAGTGTGGCAGTGAGTGCAGCGGTGTGCACGCTCAGTGAAGTCCGGCATCACCTCCTACACGTAAGAATGTGTGCCCTGCAAGAGCTAGCAGCTCACCGCATGAAACAAGCCCCATTTAATCTGCAGCAGATTGAGCCCAAGACGCAGCTGCTAATGATCCCTGTCCCCTGATATGAGGCATGGAAGAGGTAATGAATAAGAGTCCTGCTTGTTTATTACAGTAACACATTACTATGGCTTATTTCTCTCTCTCTCTCTCTCCATCTCAGTTCAGAGTGTTCCAGCCAATAAACCTGTGATGTAGTTTCACCTGTTAACAGTAATGACCATCTGTCATCCGTCACTGACACGATAGTGTACGTGTTTCTGTATGAGTGGCTGCAGTGCAGAGTGTGTGGTTGGGGGGGGGGGGGGTGATGAAGCTCCATGAGTCAAAATGTGGGTACACTTATGTCATGTGACCACAGCTGCAGTCAATCAGTGGGTGAGGTGGAGGGGGGTGAGGGGCAGGGGGCACACTGTAATGTTCTGACTAAGCCGTCCTTTCAGGTCACTGAATACCTTACCAGATCAGCACCTCCCCCACGCCGCTCTCCATGCACCATGAGGAACACTTTAATTGGAGGGCAGGATGAGTATTTCAATCACGCAGAGATGAAATGAAACCAAATTTGTAATAGATCTGCATCAGGGGCAGACTGGTCACAGGCAGAGGCTTTCTGTATGGTTTTAAAATGAGCGCTCTTCAGCCAATGAGCTGTGGATTATGTGCCGAGTGACCTGCCCTCCCCTCTCCTTATGCTAATCGTCATTGACATTTCTCCTCCGCTGATCTGCCCGGTGGTGCTGACTGCAGTGGTGCACTCTCAGCTCTTCAGCTAGTTTATAAAGATAACACGCACAGGCACATAAAAACCACCACTAAATCCATACCAGCCTATCAGCAAAACACAGTGAATTGGCCTTGCAGTTTGAGAGCCTACCCTAATACCAGATGGACGTGGGTTCAAGCCTGAGGCAACTCTCAGAAAATGGTGCTCCGCTGCCCCTCTGTTAGTATTCAGGGCATGACAGATATGGGACAGCTCCAAATACCACTAGCCACCTTGGTTTTAGCACAGCTTCCACCTGTATTCTGACATGCTATTGACAGGGCAAGGGGGTGATGAGGTGTGCCACCTTGTCCACATCTACCACATGTCTCTGAGCCAGGGAAAGGGAACAGCCTGGTCTCAACTGTCATCCATAAAATGGAATGTGCAGACAGCATCAAAAATGTTAGGGGATGTAGTGGAAAGGATTTCACAAGATGCCTTGGTGTAATATTTTGGCTGGAGTCTAAGTAAGGGCTCAGACTTGGCTGTGAGGGCACATTCAGGGACACTGGTTGGCATGATTGGATGGTATTTTCAGGTGGAGAATTGAAATTGTGGGATTGTGGGATTTTTCATACAGTTGGGGAAAACCAATTTAGTCAGGTTTGGCAATGGAGCAAGGGAGTGTCTAAAAATTCTTTTCCGGAGTCTTAGTATAAAACATCAGGGTCTCACTGTATGAAACAGCATATTCATTGATGCTATAATTATAGTATAAAATTATTATCAGACCATACAGGATACCAGATGCAGCGGACCTCTACTTGGCAACGTCACTGTTGGTACTGCATCTATCCATCTTTCTTACAGTGCCTTATCCCCCAATCTATCAGCCTGCCCATGCATCATCCCATCCATCTTATTATACCTCTCCATCCCTCTATCCATCCATTTATCTATCTGTGTGTCTCTTTATCCATCTCTCCCAGCCCCTGTTCATCCATCAGTCTATCTCTGTTTATCTTCATCATTTTTCACTTGCCACTCTCCCACCACATAGAAAGCGGGGTGGGCATGGACATCTGTGACTTGCGTAAGATAAACAACCAATCAATTCTATCTTTTGCAGTAGAAGATGTGACATTTTGCCTTATGCAGACCCTTAACCTCAAAGTGAATGCCAAATAACCAGCTAGCAAACCTTGGTTAATGACTGGGTCAGTTTCCCAAATGAAAAAAAATCCCAGGGAATTAAGTATTGCCGGTGAGGACATAATGCAACAGTAACTACACAAGCAAGCAGAACCTTTATAGCTTGCTAACAATGTGCTAACAGTGAAGCAAATACTGTATAAAAGAGAAGTTCCAGTGATCATAGCCTGTGTTAACTGGACCCACCACATGAAAGGTAGAAACATATCTATACATGGCAAAAGTATCATCAAAGGCATCGTGTTTTACAGAGCAACCTAGCTATTTTACGCTGACAAACTTGACACACCACAAATTCATTGACCAGTGAAGAACAATAAAGACCAGCTGAGAATAAACATAGCTATAGCACTACCTGGTTAATGTGAACAAGCCACTTCATTGTGATTGTGTTTTTAATATGAATCAACTTTTAGGTGCACCTTCCTCCTACTTTGCTGCCTGGCTCCTCCTGCTATCTCTTTTTTTTCCTCACTACCTCCATCTCTCTCGAGACACTCCAGGCTCATACACTGATTGCACGATTATCCATAACACTCTGCAAAACATTCTGAATATATATATATTTCATACATGCTTGCTGTTCATCAGCTCCATGCATGACACAATCTGAAAGATTATCACATGGATTTAAAAATAAAGTGTCATCACCCTCAGTCCTAATTAAGCACCTGAATAATTAATAGCATTTTAATTAGGATGTATCTCAGTCACTCTACCCTTGCCGTAGAGCTGGGGTGACATTGCTTTGCATGTTAATGATTGCTCCCATGTATCATGGAACTTGTGGAACCAGGCATTAGGCTGAGAATGGGTGGGTTTTAAATCTATTCCCTAGGGAGTCCCGCATTGTTCGCAGTGATAAATGCACAATTACGAAGATAGCTTACTACCCAGCCCGGTCATTATAAGAGGACATTGCCACCATAGATCAGTATTACTGCGAGCAGGAGATTGCTCAGGTGACTCTCCAGAGTCATCTATCATGTGTAATCACGACTTTGCGTAACACTTCAGTCGACTTCATGAACCAATCTTGTGTTTTCCTGTGAACACCACCCTCCCCCTCCAGGAACAGATGGTATAGTACACACCTTCCAGTGAGAGTGTTCAGCAACAGCACTAAAAGACACACACAAACAGCCCACACACACCCACATGCGGTTTCTAGGAAGAACGTTCAGGACATCATACACAAATACATGTGATAGCACAGGGGAGGTGAGAATATTACATGAGAAGAGAGAGAAGAAGTACAGATTGATTGATGTGAAAGAAAAGGAACAAATAGGAGGGGAGAGAGAAGGAATCCAAGAAGTGTAAGGGACAGGGCTCCGCTTCCATAGAGTTATATTCCTCAGATTACATTTTAAGCACACCATTCAACTCCATTATTTAAAAATACAAAATGCATTTGGAGTGGTCAATAAGTCAAGTCAAAGAATGACTTAGCTCTCTAGCAGAATATACTGGAAAGTTTCTCTAGCAGTGGCTGCCAGGTGAAAGAAGATATCTTGATACTGTCACTGTAAAATCTTCACCATATCACCACCTGTTCCCATAAATGTAAGTCTCAGCCATCAGACCTTTATCTGTCCTTTAGCTAAGGCAATGCAGCTTTGCTGTGACAATGCCAAACATGAGATGGCAGTGCACAGTTGTCAATCATGAACTTAAAACCCCCTGAAATAGCTGTTAATGACTCCAGTGTCTGGTAGTTTCAAGGTCTAGTACATAAGTGGCTCACCTTTTTAAAATGTGGTGTATTGTGATCTGAGACCTCATACATGGGGCACCATATAAAATTCAATAATCTTGACTATTGGACCACTTTGATCACATTGGACTAATAGAATCTGGAGATATAATTTCGCTCTTCAACTGAATTGCTCTTAGAAAAGGAAAATGGAACATAATGGAAGTTATTGTTGTGGTCTTTTGAGCCTGGGTTACCATGGAGAGTGACATTGGAACTTGCTTTGATGAAAAAGTAATTTACAGTCCCAGCAGCACAAAGACCTGCCAATATGTTTAGACAGGACAAAAATGCAGCCTTACAACCCTAACAACTTCCATTCCAGTTTGGCTGAACAAAAGAAATTACAGTGCATCACACATGTACTCAATGAAACACACACACGCACACAGGCACACACACACACACACACACACACACACACACACAAGCACACACACACACAACTAACAATGTGGTCCATAATAACCATGTAGAATACATGAATAAGTGACAGATAAGTACCATTTACCCTTAAATGCTGTACTGGGTCACAATTGTCCTGAAGTAATGTCTGGAGACCATAAATCCTTGAATGAACACTTAAGAAAGGGATTCACTCCAGTGCCTCTCCACATCTCTATAAAACCCTGTACTTGTATTTCTATGCATTCTCTGCTAATTGTGGGACGTCTCCATTGGGAGATGGGCTTACACCCCCAGAACAAGAACTAAAGGGGGGCCAGGGGGACAGCAGACAGGATTAGGTGAGCGAGTCTTCAAAGAGTCAGTCTTCTCAGAGCCTGCTGAGTTCCACCTCACTGGTAATGCCATTTTTATCTCCATTCATCCGTTATTCCTGTTTCCTGTCAGCAGGAGAGTGAGTTAATATTTAATCTCAAATTCCACTGTGTGGTCTGCAATGACAGTTGTGTCATATACAACTTTATGGACAGGAAGAGAAACGGAGAGAACCAAAAGGGTGGGGGCAGAGAGAAAGACTGAAGGTGTGGATATATCTCTGGCCTCTGGAATGATTGGTCTTTAATGCTAGGATATGCCTGGGGCAAGGCCCAGGGACTTTCACACATTCTGCACTGAATGCTTAATGTTGTAGTGAAAATAACTATTTAATTCAGCCCCAAGCACCTTCCACATGCACACACCATTGTACACAGCACACACACTTATACACACAAGCATATACACTTTTCACAACTAATAAAGGTAATGACTACCCAAAATAATGTCATGTCCTCGCTTTTAACATTCATTTGCTATTATCTATGGTTACCACTGAGCTAATGGCAGAAGCAGGTGCAGACATATGATATGTGTAAAGGAAAATTAAAAAAAGTTGTTTTCTGAAGTTGAAAAACAGGCTTGTGGAACAAGAGCACCACACATTCCTACAGATTGATACAGGATTAATATCAATTACAGTCAGCAACAGGGTTTTTACTGTTACCAGCACAATCCCTTGCTTCATTGTGAACATCCAAACACAACATCCAAATCACAATACCACCAAATACACATGGAATGCAACACGAAAGAAATCGAAAACCTTGGCAAAAAACAGGCTTCGAATCAAGATCCTTAAGGATTCTTCTGCCATCAGGCATATTTTCACACAACCTTTTTCTCTCACAGAGACACACACACAAACACACAAACACACACACACACACACAGACACACAGATACACAGACATCTAGTAAGTACATCATCTTTTTGTCTATTACCTTTAAGATGGATACCAGCACAGGTGGCACTGAGGTCCAACCACCTGGGGAGAGCAGGCTTAAAGGTCAGGGTGAGGTTTTGTAAAAAGAGCTGGTGGTTTTGTTAAAACTGTGCATTCTCTGAATACCCATGGTCACCCAACAGTCCAGGAAAGACACAACCCCTTTCCAAATAGGAATGTGGAAAAAAATTGACAATTTATATTACATCAATGCCATTTAGCACACTTTCTGTTCCAGAGCAGCATACACTACGCATCTAATAAAGTGCCATGAAAAGTGCATGAAAAGCAAAAACAGGATACCACTAACCACGTGTACCACATGAACAAGCAAGAGATTACAAGTGTTTGCCTAGATCGACATGTAAGTATGATGCAATATACATGGCAGAGGGACTGTTCCATTCCATACAACACATACCCTGAAGCAAAACTCCACCTGAATAATTACACACAACCATGAAGTACACTTCCACACATAGAATTATACATGCAGGGAACAAAAACGTCACTTTTCGGTAGGGAGCTAATTTGTAGCCTTTAGAGGTGGGTCTTCAGTCTGCAACCAAAGAGGGACAGCATCTCCCTTGTTCTAACTGCAACAGGACGATCTTTCCACATTTATAAAGAACACTGTAAGTGAGACTGATTCACTGTAACACATTATAATATTTAAATAAAAGGTCTAAAGAAAATGTAACCTCTCATGAGTACTGACACAGTCATGTTCCCATTATAACCAATTCATCACAAGTATGTGAAAAATAAAATGAAATGATGAAATCTTGTGAAAAGCTACCATTAATCTAGGATTTTGTATAGGTGAGTTAATTTTATAAAATTGTGACATATAAACAAAAGAAAACTTCACCACAGATGTGAGGAAAAAAGAGTATTATACTACAAGTGTATAAAAATTCTGTGCACAAGCAACAATATGTTAAATTTTTATTTATTTATGAAATTGTGACATGAAAAATCATCACACTTAATGATGAAAAAGGCATTAAATGTGGCATTTTTAAAATTCTTCACTGCTGTCTTTATAAATCTTTGATTGGAATTGCACTAATCCATTGGCTTTGCATCTCATGAAAATTTTTAGTCCTTGCAAGGGTAATGGAAGGACACTCCCAGCTGGAGGCTAGTGCAGATACAGGCAATGTGTACAGGGGGAATCTGAGAGAGTTAGTCGTCTATGGAATTTATGGTTGCACAGCAAAGAGCTTGAGGACAGATAAACAACTGTCATCTCACTGTAAATTTATCACACCATCTTAGGGTTCTAGAATTGTACCATGCTAGGTAGCTCCTAGTGGGCAAAAAATGCTCTGAATATTTTTAATGATTCACACAAGTCTAAGGTTGGCAGAAAACAGTTCTAGAACCACAGTACCATATCCAGTGCCATGGCAATTTAATTTAATTTAATATGGCACAGAATAATATGATATGATGATATGATATGATATGAGTATTAACAGAATATTTTACCTGTGATGGCTGACCCTGTCCAAGCAAGATCTCTTCCATGTGAGTATGCACATTATGTCTAGTATTATGAATTGACAGATTCATAAGCTAGAAATGACTCTACACTACTAAAGCATCTTCCTTTTCCCCAAACCAACAGACTTACTTCAGGTTATTAACAAACACATTGGTGCACAGGTTAAGAAGTACTTTATAGTCTTTTTGTTTGTTTGTTTCAAGAGGCAGATCAAATCTTTTCACAGAAGTAACACCTTTGAGGATTTTAATCAGAGGGGTACCCTCCATGTTTATGCAAAAGCTCAAAATTAAAATCTGCCTTTCCTTATGAAATGAGCGTAATCTGATTTTATCCTGCAACCTTTAATGCACTAGACTAAATTAATGTGATTCAGTTTATTGGAGAGAAGCACTGACAATATTTTTTTTCATAAATCACATTTTCTTAAAATCCGATTGTCGAATAAAATGCTAGCAAAGAAATCCAGGGTACCTGAGAAACCATGGAAACAACAGTGAAGATTGCTTCTTTTTTTTCTGAAGAATCTTAGCTAATGAAATAAAGAATTTTAAAAAACGGCACATTTAATGGTATAAACAGAATAATATCTGAAAACGTAAAGTGAAGTCTTGGAAGGCAACATGGTCACTGGCCCAGTTCCTTCAGCACAGTTTTGTACAAGTACTCATATTTAGGACTACTGATTCTGGAGGGATCACAATCAGAGCCACCATCAAAGGGATTAAACCCCCCCCCCCCACCCCCCTTCCATTTTCTCTCCAGTTCCACGCCTACTGACAACTCCTTTGATGCATGGCAGAGGTTTTGCTGCTACTTTTTTTTGGCACAATGAACTGACATTATATGTTTTTAAATACGCTGCACTGTAATTCTTGCCCCCCACAGAAATTTGGGACCCAACTCACTGCTGACAGACGTTCTAAAATACTCCCTCTGCCTCCACAAACCACAATGGGCTCTGCAGCCAGAGTACGCTACATTGAGTACCACAGCCAGCATTGCCAGGAGTGAATGAGCCAAGACTGCAGATCCATGGAAAACTGGCAAGGCTAAAAATCCTGGTGAAGAACCACTGGGGTTTGGGAACCAATTCACATAATTTCAGCCCTGTGGCACAACTATAAAATCTTGGGCTTTTAAACAAAGGTTTGACAGCATCTTTCATTTTATTTTTATTTATACAATACACAGTATCAACACAGTATTTTATACTATATATAATTTTGCTCTTACTCTTATATCTCTCCTTTCCTCAGCAGATGATCAACAAAATGATACCTTATTGGATTCCTGTTGCCTATTAGTGTACTCAAAAGCACAAAAATGAATTCCCTTAATCTTTCTTAATCTGTATCAGTGGTCAATATTCTTAAGCCCAATTAAAAACCTTAATCAGCAACAGTGGTATGGAATAGAGAAATATGTATCATAGGTACAGAGCTACAACTTTCTGTTATTGTAATTTTAACCAAACTTGGAGGGCAAACAGTGTTCCTCTGACTGAAACATTCCATTGTGAGGCGATGAGGCAAGAAGCTAAAGTGTCTTAGACCTTACTGTCACCAGATAACTGGTTTGAAAGGAAAAGCAATTTTGGCAAACTTTTTCACACTATAAAGAGCATATTCCCTGAATTGGTCTGGGCTGTTTCTTTCTTGATGTTTCTCTTATGTTTAAATTGCCCAAGGCTGAATTATCTTTTCTGCCAATAAACAGAAAATTCCAGGGAAAAAGGATTAAAAATTAGGTTTTTTGTCAGAAAATGTTTCCCAACTGTCTCTATCAGATACAGCAAGAGGAATGCTATCATTACATTACATTCATCCATACATACACACTATCATCTTTTAGGGTTGCAATCAGAATAACATTGCCTGCACTATCCAGGAAAAGGGTCAGATCTGAGTGTGTGTGACCTCAGACATATACTGCCAACAATTGGGTTTGGCAGGTGTAATTCAGAATTTCATGAACTCAAGGAGGGAAATAAACACTTTGTACACTACTACCTGCAGGGCATTCACCTGTCCTTCACACTGACACGTGTCCATACATTATTTCAATGTCCCTCTCTGAGAAGTGCCAATCTGGGAATTAAACTTTTGACCAGATGGTTGTGGGATCAGAGTGGGATCAGAGCTGCTATGGGATCATAGTGTTGAGCCCATAACCAAGACATTTGATCTCAATGACCAAGGGTACAACAACAGCAGGGAATCAAACCAGCAACCTTTTGTTTACAAGAGTACCATTACACCACTGCTGCCCAATGCTCTAAGAAGAGCAGAGCTATCATTCCAGAAAAACAACAATAACAGATGGTAGAAGTTTGAACGGCTTTCTGTGGAAAAGACAAAACAGAGCCCAAAGCTCTTACACACCATGAACATCATCGTTATTCATGATGAGAGGTTACCACCTTGATTTCTCTCTTTGAAATACAAACAGCTAATGAAAGGCTAAATGGACGCAGGATAAAAGAACTTTAAAAGGAAATTACACAGCAAAGCTCATCAGTGAATTTTCCTTACCACCTCCATTATGTGGAGCACTGACACTGGTCTTTATACCAATAAGATCATACACACATCATTTACTGCCTTCAGACAAACACACTCACAAACCCACACACATGCACATACTCTGTTTCTCAAACAAAGAAACACATCGCCAAGTTGTTTAAGAAGGCACACACCATCACTTGTGAAGCTCTGGTTCTGTAGTGTAGGTTTCTGAAAAAACCAATGCCATTATACAACAATCAGCCTCTTCTGTACCTCTTATTAATGAGGCAGATGAGCACCTTAAGTGTATGTCTTACTGCTTTTCTGTGTGACTGAAAGGTTTAGGTCATTTCTAGCTGCTATACACAGTTCTAATGAATCAAGATAACCTGCCTTTTTTGAATGAGCTGCAGATCCCTGGTAATCTCACCTGATCTGATTTTAGAACATTTATGATGCACTAGTGTGTGATATTGTATTGTATCTTTAGTTCTGTGTTTATGGTTTCTCTCTCCTTCTGTACTGTGGAATTTCCAGTCCTGTTATTGTTCTTCTGTTCTTGCAAGTCTTTTATTCGTTGTGTTCTTTTCATAGACGAAATAATAATGTATTTATATATCTATGCATGCACACACATACGGACACACGGAGACACACACACAGGCACACGCATACACATGCACATGCATATGCACATGCACATACACACACGAGAGGCAAGCACCTATTCCCAAGGTCACAGTAGAAATCTTACCACCTATTCCACATCTCTGCTACTTAGTTTACTAAAGTTATTTATCCCCCTTATTGAATCAGCACTAGTCCTTGGCCTGACTCAGCAGAAACAAGGTGCATCCCAGCGCTTGCCCGCGCTCCCATTGGGTCTTTACTTGCGTTGTGTTTATAACCTCCACCCCTCCCCTGCTGAGATATACTGCAGATCAAATTAATATGGGCCTTCCCCTGGCCAACTCACACAATGAACACTGACTTTCACTGCATCTCACACCTGTGGTATATCAGTGGAGGCAGCCCCTCCACACCAAAACAGGGTCAGGCCTAATTGGAAATGTAATGGGTCTTGTTTTAAATAAAGTCAACAGGGAAGGAAAGAAAGCAAAAAATCAACAGATAATACACATAGTGGCAACATAAAAGTAAAACTCACCATGTCTCTGTATCCAAGTTAGCACCACACAGTTGTTCTGGGCATGCCACAAGTCCCCCTGGTCTCTCCCTCTCCCCCTGCTATTCTTCCAGGCAGTTTCAGGGAGACAACTCCAGATGGCTGGCCCATTAGTCAGAGCTGCACAACTGCCCCAGCCATGAAAATAGCCCTGTCAGAGACACAATAATTGCTAAGGTTGATCACAGCACTCTCTCTTTCTCTCTCTACGGGATCAAGGAATGAAGTGCAGGAATATTCACTTAATTGTCATTGAAGGATGCAAACAACCACACACTTTCATTTTTCTTCTAGAAAGGCCAAAGGTGCCGGACCTGAATGATTCTACTAATACATTCTGTCTGAGCTTAAGGCAAATAGAGCAAAAATAAAAGTTAAGGTCTTTGTTTTAGTAGCACTGAGCCTGTAGCACTGCCTGTTAACACCAGACAGCAGAACAGTGGTGCCATTCAGTTATTTTCCTCACTGAAAAGTCAATGTTGTAATACTGTAGGAATTACATTCTACACCAAAAGTGTGAAGGACATGAAGTATTATTTGAACAGTACAGTACAATTATGCTTCCTCGTGTATATTTTTTGTTTAATACCTTCAGGCACTGTTCACATAGATTGCAAGATGTGTCCCTAATCTGCTCCGCATCAACTGGGTTCTTGCTCCCTACACTGCAACATTCAGTACACCATGCACACAATCCTGCACCATGATGCTTCAGATTACAAGAAAATTTCCTCATTAATTTAAAATTACGCCATTACCTTTACTGGGTTAATTTATGGATGTAATAAATTAGACAATCTTGAGAAAGTGTCAGAAACCCGTCAGAAAAACAGAAATATTAATAAAGATACATACATTTCGGTAGATATGAATTTCCATACAATCAAGAGTGAAGTTTGCTTTTGATGTGAAGTTTGTGTTTGAGTGAAGCTTGCTTTTGATGTTTGCTTTTGCTGTTTTTTATGTTTTGATGCTTTTGATGTGGTTATAGAGGTATTTTGTAGTTTGTATTTTTTGATTGTAGTTTGTATTTTTGTATTTTGGGGGTGTTGTTAGCCTGGTCTGACACTGTTGCTCATTCAACTTGAATGGATACATTTCTGTTCTTTTGTGTTGGAAATCACTCTGAATATGAGCATGTTTTAACGCAAATTAATCATATCATCACTTTTGACCGCAACTTCCTTCCGTAATTCCAGTGTGGATATTTACCTGGCTGAATTAGCTACTGAAAGGCGTGGCAAACGCAGATGTGCTGAACGGCAAATTTCGTTTTAATTACATAGAGATTGTCTGAAAAGTCATCTCCAGAATCTTCATTTGGAAGTTTAATTAAAGAAGCATTTCACCACAGCTGATCCAAAGTAAATGGCAACCAAGAGTGTCTATCCAAAGGGGCTGGCAACAGTTACAATCATAAATACAATAAGTTCAATTCCTAAACTAAGAATCCAAATTGCATTGTAATGAAAATCATTACATTTTTGGGCTTCACTTAACTGATGAGGATTAAGGTGAGACTGAACCCTGTTTTTGTCTTTTACAATCTATAACCGCCACGAAAATGAAAAATTGTGGCAGTGGCAGTGCACCATGTACATAACCTTCAAGTTTAAATAGTTTTCTAAGCAACAATCTTAAATCACTACATTCAAAGTAATTTACACTCTACCTTTTTCACAAGCTAATTAAAGACTGAAAATGGATATTCAAAAAAGAACATTTTAATTACTGCTGGAGTATTCTAATTGGCTCCCCAAAAATGGCAGCTTGCAGTTCTGTTTTGCAGTACTTTATTCTGAGATCTGGAATATTGATCAATATTAGAGATATTTCAAATGGTTATAATTATATCGTATGTGCAAAATGTTTTTTACATGTAGTAATTACGTTCAATGGTAATAATTTAACAGCACAGATGGTTAATTTAACTTTAAGAGGTTTCAAGGGAGGTTATAAAGGTGACCAAATATTTATTTTTTCAAAACAATTTATGTGCCTAGCCTTAAGTTGGCCAAAGGTCAAATGGGCCAAGTAAGTGAGAACTGGGAATGGCAGTGTGATCATTTTGTTGATAATACTGATTTTCAAATTCCCTAAAAAGTACTATGGACAAGTGGTATAGGATTCTACCATGTCATATTATCAGAAGCATTAATGAGAGGATGTTCAATCATAAGTTCTACCATTAACTAGTTTTTAAATTGACTAACCTGCAGATTAACTTCTTTCAACACAAAGCAGCAGAGGATCTATACCATTCATTGCCATCTGATGAATGTGTGTTCAGCAACTGAAAGGGGATAAAGACTGATATATACCATAAGTCTCATCAAGTCACCCCTGGGTTCTTCTACCGAGCAAGAGATCCCAGCCTTGCTCTAAGCTCCAAGCCTCCAGGACCACCTGGCTGTTTATCACATTCCGCAAGGTGGATTATGCCTCAAAGTAAGACATTTTAAGCACAGGAAATGGCTTTCCCTCTGAACAAACCATGGGAAATTATATAAGCTTACCCAAATTCTCTACCATGGGAGCAGCAGCGTAGGATTTAGGCTTTCAGGTGTCGATGAACAACAACAAAAGCTGAGGACTACAAACTGCTGTGAAAAGCAGCTCCATAAATAATGGTGTAGTGAAACGGTTTTAGAAAAATCAATTTTGGCACCTGTTTCTAATTCTGTCGACGCATCATTTAGCCCTAAATTAAGAGCTGTTGGGCAGACTTTGAGTGGGCCTGTTAGTATCTTTACTTTATGAGCCATTCAAACAAGCCTTTCGTGAACATCGGTCTCCCTAATACCGTCATTAGTGTCGTCCAACGTTGCTTTGTATTGTATTTGCAGATCCTCACAAAGACGGCCCATAGATCAGTGTCACAGTAAACTAAAGCAATTTTCCCAAAGACCTTTTATTTTGCTGTCTGCAAACATAACCTAAAAAACAAACATGATGTGAATGTCGACAGGTTAAATAACAGCCCCACATTTATCATCGGCCTCTTTGGAGTCAGTATTAAATTGCTGGGATATCAGGTGTTCTGTGGTTATTCTGGCTTACCTTGCCTCTACAGTTACAACATTAAACATTTAACAGAGCTGTTGAAGCTGATTCGTTACAAATATTGCACACTACAAAGCCAGAAACAAGCCACAATAGACAATTAATCATTGACAGATGTCACTAGTCATCCCAAAGCATGGTGTATGGTTCCCATTGCTTGCCTCTCTGCTTGGCATGTGGCAATACATGGATGGATTGTGACCATTCTGACGTGTGTTTTCACTCCAGAGCTGAGAGAGTGCTCACAGTCTATGATTCTGTTTGGCACTGACAGTGACAGAAGGCAGGGGTCTGACCAATCCATCTTCAGTGCTGCTTTTTCCTCTGATGAAATGAGTGCTGTCACACAGCGCGACAGGGTAGAGCTCACCCCCTGGGGGAACGAGACTGTGCTTTCAGCAACGACCGGTTTAAGGGGAGAGCACAAACATTCTGTCTCATCCCAAGTTTCACGAACAGGATGAAGTTTCTCCAATGGACCAACTTTGGTTAATAGGTTTTCAGTCTCAGACCAGGTTAGGACAGAATAATTTATGGCTAAATATTTCAATTCTTGTACAATATCTTTCAATACTTGCACATAGAGAAAGCAGGCAGATAACTAGACATGGTTGCATGGTGGTGTGAGTTACTTACTGACAAAATCGAGGCTGACAAATTCAAAAGACATCTTTTGTCAGGAGAATGTGTTGTTTTGAAAAATACCTGAGGTATGGAAAAACTTTGATTAGGTCGTTGCCAGTAATAACAAATTCCCTGTGGATCTGTAGGCTACAGAACAAAATGTGCAGAATACTCATGAATTATGATTGTAAAAAGACTGCAAAGCTGTCATAGTTTTAATCATAGAGATAGCACCCCATGTATTCACTGTTGTCACTGTCACCAAACATAACACTGTGGAATGTAATTAAATCAAATATTTATTTCATTCTGAGAACCATCCATTCTAGTGTTTTGGGGAAAGAAGGTCTGTGTATGATTACCACAGTCAATGTTATGTGGATCAGGCTTGGGCTTATACATACCTCTGGACCTCCAGTTTGGCTCAGATAGGGTTGGGCTTAAATAAAGTCCAATCAAAACTCTATTACACAATCAATTTTGACGAGCTGATTTTTAATGAAATCAAAACTAGCAATGGCCGAGATGGATATAGGAATAGGGGTATACCTACATTTAAATCATTTGCATTTATTCATTTGGCGGACGCCTTTATCCAAGGTGACTTTCAAGTGAGGCAGAGTACAACACAAATGAAAGCCATAC
The DNA here is from genome assembly GCF_013368585.1 of Megalops cyprinoides. Classification (NCBI taxonomy): domain Eukaryota; kingdom Metazoa; phylum Chordata; class Actinopteri; order Elopiformes; family Megalopidae; genus Megalops; species Megalops cyprinoides. The sequence goes on along the minus strand of NC_050585.1, from coordinate 34,677,423 downwards.
ATGGAGTCACCAGATGCTGTTCTATAGCCGGATGTAGTGGCCGGGAGGGAACATACGCATGTAGTAGAGCTTTCAAGTAGGTAGGTGTAGCTTTGTTGGTTGTTTTGAACGCAGGCCTTGTACCTGACGCAGGCAGCTACAGGGAGCCAGTAGAGCGGGACAAAGAGAGGTGTAACATGGGCCCTCTTCGGCTGGTTGAAAACCAGATGCCCAGCTGCAGTTTGCATCAGCTGCAGAGGCTTAATGGTGCAGGCAGGAGGGCCAGCCAAGAGAGCGTTGCAGTAGTCCAGTCTTGAGATGACAAGACCAGAGGTGACAATACCTCTACACTACTGAGAACTGAGTGACTACTGAGAACCTCGGGCCCACAGAGAATCCAAAGATTAGACAATGGGTGTATCGGATTTCACCAGAAACACAAGAAATACAAGCTGATGATCTCTATTGTGCATGTATACAAGCCAACAAAATCCTAATGTCCATGCATTCATTAACAAAAATTAGTTTAGCAAGAGAAATAAACTAATCCAAATATTGCATATTTTTTCCATGAATAAAAACTGAAAGAATATCTCTCATAAAAGACAAAATATATGCATCAAAAATTCAAGCCGTAGATATGTTGTTATTATTCTATTGTGCATTCAATATATAAAAAAGAAATGAACAAACAATAAAGCCCTTTACAGGCCATTGATCATACACTGTTGCACAACATTTAATGGCATTGGCCTGTCTATACATCCCGACCTTTCACAGAATGCTGAGCATCACCTCTTAATGTGTCTTTTGAGGCTTCCCAGCTGTCTATCCTGTTCCTGACCAAAACTGGCTGGCAAGGGCAGAGTACAACCCAGCTGTGCTCACAGTGAGATGCCTTTGGCCACTGCAGTAACACATGGATAGAAACGCAACAGGAACCATTTTCTGACAGACAGCACAAAGCTGCAGTAAATGAGGCTGAAAGCAAGAGGAGAGATATGTTTATAGATACAGAATGACTGAAGACTGGATTGCTAGTTTTGACCACAAGATGGAGACTTAAAATGGTTATATTTATCAGTGGCGTTCTGTCATTGTCGGTAATAATACACAAATCAACCTGTCTGCATTTTGGGGGTGATCTACAATGCTAAAATGGCCTCATTTAAGGAATTAAACAGACAGTTGGAAAGACTGAACAAAGACCTCATCGTCAGACATTGTCACCTTTATCTTGTACCCTTAGACAACACACTTAACCCTGTGACCACAAGTAAACACCTGGTATGGGTGTGTAAATGTAAGATAATGTTTGCATGAATAGGATCCGTGCTGATGGAATGGCTATGCCACTGGCAAACACGTCTTCCCCTGTGGTGCACTGCTGTTAGCCATGTGAAATCAGAGATACACGCAAACAGCGACAGGCAGCTGTCAGTCACGCAATCTCCTGGGCAACACCCTGCCCCAGGTGGTCTGCGAGCAGCGAGCGGAGCGTCACTCAACCTGTTGCCCCCCCCGGGTGACGTCCATGCGGCGCTCACGTGAGCTGTTTGCATTTGTGCCTAGCACACACCCGTTCACGCATACCATTCCCCCTTTTAATTACCCTCCCCCCCCCCCCCCCCGCCCCAAGAGGAACAGGGAGGTGTCCCTCATGAGGACCCAAACAAAACAACCTGTCAGACGGGCGACATGCTTTCACACCCTCTTCTCCTTTCTCGGTAATTACTGTTTCCCCTCTTGAAGAATGAGCTGACAGGAGGAGTAAAGGAAGGAGGAGTTAAGATGAGCTGTCCCTGCCGCTGATAGATAAAGGAAGGACACGCCATTAGTCTCCTGATCAGTTGTGAGGAAGAGGAACAGAAATCAATTCTCTTGCTCGGCCAGAGGGGCGTCATGTGTTTGCCGTGAGATCAAGGTATTGATGTGTTTGGCTCAGATATGAGGAATGGCCATTTCTTGGACTGGTGCATGCTGCAGGATGCACAAACGTTAATGCCGGCTGGGTGTGCACATGTGCATTACTGAGATGCAAAGGTTCTGACATTTTTGCTGCTGTTGTTGGAGGTCGCTGCAACCATGCAAACAGACAAACATACAACAAACATGCACACTTGCAGTTCAGGCACAAGAAGCTAACACCTAATAGAAACTGCAAAGGCACTGCTACTTGTGTTGTGTGATTTTCTGACACTCCCATATATCTGTCTTTCTAATTTTCACATATGACATAATTATAAAAAAAATTATAAAAACAGTAATCCATAATTAGTCTTTAAAAAATAGTTCCCTGCAATTTTTGGAATGCTTGTAGTCATAGGTAAAGGGGACAAGCTCTTTTGAATTTGATGAGATTTCCGGTTTTCTCACTTTCTCACTGAATAGCAGACTGACCCACTGACTGACCAGCTGACCAGCCAACTGACCAATCCATTAATTAATCAATCAGTTTGTAGGTCATTTGTTAGCCAATCTTGTTTATTTGTTTGCATGTTGCCATCCATGTCCGTTGACAAAGTGAAGGCCATCACATGAGAGCATGCCTACAAAAACACTCTATCACCAAACCTATCACTTCATAGCATCTGCTAACAAATAAACAGGAAACTGCTGCCAAAACATTCCAGATACGCTCATTGCTTCAGGATGCATTGTTTTATTGAGAGCAGCACAGATGTAGCTCATCATTAACTCCTTTATCAGACTGATAGTTCTCTCCTGTCCAATTCATTCATATTGACAGTAAAATGCTGCATGTAACCATTAGACCCTGGTGAAACACGAAGGGTTGGCATTATTCATCGTACCCACCAACTGTGGAAATGAAAGCGTAATTGATATACATTTCCCTTCTAAAGCCATCATAAATCTTAATTTTGTTCTGTTTTTACTAATTTACGAGCCCTGCCAGAGGGACGCTGCGGCCCTGTAGCTACGGCAGCAATGTGAAATAGGTGCTAGCGATTTGAGTATTCCAGTTAATACAACAGTTGCACATATAAAGGTACTTCAGTGTGTTTAACCACTTTTTGTAAGGAGGAGCCCATGCAACTGACAAAAAGTTCAGAAGACTTGTGTCAGATAAGATGACCATGCACACAGCAGCTGACAATTTGATGGGCAAGACACTGGCAGGTTGTGTCAGAGATTTGCAGCACCATGGTGTAGAGGAAAAGATATAGGCTCTCAGGTGGCCAGCGCAAATCTTATCTGAGGCCGAGATTTCATCTCAGAGAAGGGAGAGCTCTGTTCAGGGGCCTGACCTTTACCTGAAGGGAAGAGAAACACGGCAATTAATGAGGGACTGTGGGAGGGTGGGGGCTGAGATGATGTCCCGTTGTTCATGGTCTGAAAGCCTGACAGCTCAACAAAACACCATGGCTGTCTGGTGGAATAAATAAACACACTCTATTAATGCCTCTGCTATACAAAAGGGAAAAAACACAAACATTTGCTTTAATGGGCCACCTAGGGCTGCCAGGACCAATCGAAATGTTGACACTGCCTTTTCTTATTCTTTATTTCTGCCTTTTTTACTTTCTCTATCAGTCATGATCTTTTCACCCCAGGTTTTATTCAGCCCATTGACTGATGGGAAAAGCTTTTATCACTGTATGTCAACGCATTCAATATTAAGTTAAGGAAGGCAATGCTCAATGCACAATGAACAATGTGCATTTATTTGCATGTGAAATTCACATCAGATAATGGACAGTGAAGACCAATGTGCTTACGTGTAACATAGGTATCAGTGACACCTGGGTCCATCCTAAATGACGAAGAGTATTGTCCCAAGCCGACAAAGGTTTCTTATCTGAACCCTCACCACTGTCAGTCATTTACTACCAGATTATATAATCACAAACTTTTTTGTTCCTGTTCCTTTGTTCTGGAAACTTAAAATTCTTAACTAGACCTGTAAATTAAACAGTTCATACTATTACCATTAACAATAGCTTTTTCAGGCAACTCACCATCTTTACTGTGTGCTGCTGATTAGTTGACCAATGGCATGGAATACACATAAAATACAATAAAAACTACAAAAATGTTTGCATAGAAAATCTATTTATATTTTTTCCCAACTTTCTTTTCTTTATTCTACTTTTGTGTCAAAAGTTTCAATGGCATAGCATACATCACCAAATTAGCTTGCTAACTAATGTTAGGTAGCTAGCTACTGCAGCTACTAGGTCAGCCAATTAAATGTTAAAACAAATTAAATTAAATTAAACTGCTCCTGTCTAGAAGTGAGCAGTAGATACTTTATACTGGCACTTTGCACACATATTTGACATATTAGAATGAAGATTACAGATACAACCAATAGACCCCATTTCATTAGCAGGAGTCCTGCACTTACAGAGTATTTTGGTTAATGGATGCCATGTTATCCTTTGATCTCAAGACTGCTGTCATCTCCAGCACTCACTGTTTTTCTGAAATGGTTTTTAGTTAGCCATTAACTGTGGAAAACTCTTAGATCAGTGACTACAGACATAATTTTTCAGGAGTCTAGACCAGAATTGGCCAGTTTCTGTAGTTAGCTCCCATGAAAGTGTTGACAGATTTTGCAAACTAACGAGGCAGGCGTGTTGCAGTGAAAGCTACCCTTAATGAATGTGCTGACTCAGCAGGTTGCATTACAATAAAACAAAGTTTTCAGAGCTCAGACTGGAGAGATAGAAACCCCAAAACCATTCCCCAGTTCATCTAATATTTGAATTAACAGTCCAAACAGGGAAAGGACAATGTCTTTCCAGTCTAAGAAGTAAGTATCCTGTACTATGGATCTGCCTGCTGTGCTGGCTGGATATTCCCATGTACATTGTAAAATGTAAACAGAAGTTATTGAACTTCAAATACTTTTTTGGTTACCTATTATTGTTATAGACTACTATTACACACTCTTAACCAATGTGAAGTATGGATTATATTAATGGAAAGTACAAATCACATAACATTACTGTTGTTTAGCTGACACTCACATCCAGAGCGAGTTACATTGGTTACATGTTATGCATTTAAACCGCTGGATATTTATAGAGGTAATTCTGGATTGGGTACTTTGCCCAAGGCTACAGCAGCGATGCCCCAGCGGGGAATCGAACCAGCAGCCTTTCAGTTATGAGCCCTGCTTCTTACACTGCCTCTCCCAAAATATATTGCAATATACCAAAATGGCAATAATTTACATATTTTCGTTATATTGATTGTGCAAAAAATTCCTATTCTGTAAATACATTTTACATATTTGTATGGAAACTGAAAGAATTTTATGAGGTGTTTGCCCACAGCCATGGCTTTAAGTGACTGCTGTAGCTAGTTGTAACATAGGGCACTGAGTGTTCCTGTAATCAATTTCAATTCCTTTTCCAACCAGAATCTAATTCAATTATCTTTTTTGTTAAGGCAATCAGTCATGACAATCCTACAAATGATTCATCAAAAGGCATGTCTTGCTCTGATGATGTATCACCTTTTTCTTTACATTTTCATTGACTTCAATGTGGCTTCTCCAAACAAGAATTTGTTAAATAGGATAAAGGCATTTATTTTTAGTTACAGCCTCTGTTTTGAGCTTTCCCTCTTTACAATTTTGCATCTTAATAGTTCTGCAGTTCCACACATCTACAGTTGTAAAGTTATGAATTTCTACAGTTCAGCAGTTGTACCATACATCTCTAGCTTTCCACAGCTTCACAAGTCCACACTTTTACAGCTCTACAATCAATATTTCTAAATGTCTGCTTTTCTCCACCTCAGCATTTTCACATCTCTCATGTTCTGCAGCTACCACATCCACAGTTCAGCTGTTTCCCAGGTTTCTGATCTCCTTACCTCTAACTCTTCCGATGTACGAGCCATCTGTTTAATTTCCTCATAAATCTATCGGTGCTTACTTTTTGTTCCCACAGCACTGTGAAGCATGTGATGGAGGGACACCACTGGAGAGCAGTAATTCCTTTGGGAACCCCTGAGATGGAGTAATTGGGGCATAAGAAGCACATTGTGGGAGGGAAAGGGTGAGAGAGAGACAGAGAGAGAGAGCAAGCATCAGGAGTACTATGTAGTTTCATATAGCACCAGAATGCACCTGGGTGAATATCGTATGTGACTGCCTTTATATTGCATGATATAATATGATACATATGATACAATAGCAAAACTCTAAGGGATACATAGATTAGTGTATGCCAAATATTACAAATATCTCTGTTATTGCCACTTTCATGCTCTTTCCTTGCTCCATCATGCAGAAACTCAGGCACATTAAAGAGTTATAAACACATCAATGCTAGTGGAATTCCTGCCACACGTGCTGTCATTCCTCTAACCTATCCTCCATGAGATCACATGTTCATTCAGCAGTGATACACAAGGCCCCAGTGAGCTCAGCATAATTGGACTGCGACCAAATGAATCAATTAGATCAATTACAAATTACGCCATTCGTAATTGATCTTCAGTGTGGGCAGTGACCTTTTCGATGTTCAATAACATGCCACAGATTCACACTACCTACCGCACACTCAGGAAATAATTAAATCTTCATCAGACAGGGGAGAATCAATGTTTAAAACTGCATAAAAAACATTATTGATGTTTCACCTCAGAAGTCCTGTAGTGCTTGTGTGATCAGCTGCAACCCAGACTGACAGAATTCCAATGCTTATCAAGATTGGATTCCTTTTTTTTTCTAAAAAAGAAGGAGGAAACTTTGAGAAAATGGAACATTTTACCCAGACTGCAGTCAGTCAATCAATTTCCCTTGCAGCAGCAAGCTCACTATCAGCAGTTCTCCAGCGCTCCCCTTTCCTTTCAAAAACACAATCCTGAACAAAGACCTGTCATACTGGGCAATGGTAAAGAACTGGCCCTGCTCAGAGAATCACTGTAGTCAGCACCTAGGCAACTGTGTTACATAAATAACCTCCACCCCTCCCTTCCCTGGCCCCAGGCACACTTTCACACCTTCCCCTAAACCTAAGGACTGATGTATATAACCTGAGAAGGGATTTTACACAAAAGAGACAAATAAAAATACACCAGGTGTGTGTAGTGTATACAGTGAGGGCCTCTGTAGGGTAATTTTCTCATACCAAGTGTAGCCAAAGGCAATGTCTTTGATTTGGATGTGAGTCTGCTTGTAAAATAGCTGCCAGCTACTCTGTGATCCCAGTTTTGTGATGGGAGGCTTAGCACTTTGATTCCCACTGGAGGGCCTGCACCTCTGTGTGGACTAGCCTAGAATGTTCCATAATGGTCTTTTCAGTCTGGGGCTATTTTTTCTGCAGCCTTAACTGGCATAATGATGATCTCACTTTGCTGGTTAAGCACAGAGAGACTTATCAGGAGGGTTCTGCAAATAGCAAGAAGAGACTGGATCTCATTTTTTGATTTACCATTGCATTCATGCTTTCTCTCTCTCTCTCTCTCTCACACACACACACACACACACACACACACACACACACACAGACCACATGCAGACAGACACACACGCAAACACACATACTTCTCTCAATGCAGTGAGACTTTTTCTTCAAACAATAACCTGCAAGGGGGGAAGAGGTTACAATTTCCTCTGCTGAGGACACAAGGCTGTCTGTGCGGATGATTCTTCAAGACTGGCCACTCCAGCATTCAGTTCATCATCTCCAGCACCCACCACGAGCACATAGTGCAGTGAGATACTGCAGATCAGGGCCATGACTGAGAGGAGGCAGTGAGCGGTTACAGATCAAGCTAAGCAGTGGCTTATTGACAAGTCTGCTTCAGACCTAAAGTCAGCTGACTTACTGAGACATGCAGCAGCTGATGAGCTACCTTGCTGCTACAGTTAATAACAGTTAACACACTTCATTTGCTCCAGGAAAAGGTGTGAAATTTTACTCACGAAGTCCAGCTCCTGGTAACACTTAATTCATGTCTTACGGCATCATGCTGTGGAGATGGTGTGAAGGTTCATTGATTGATAAGGTGTGTAGATCAACTGATGGGTACAGTGAATGGAATGAACCACATGAATGGTCAGAAGTGAATCTGCTCAGCTTAATGCTCAGACACGACCTCAGCTCCACATGTCGACTGCAGTCTGTACAGGTTTCCTGTCCACAAACACAAAGACTGGACGAGCAGATATAGATGGATGGAGGCGATGAAGGTGATCATTCACCAACCAGTCAGCCTGAGGAGGAACACGAATGGGGTAATATTTCTCTGTCGGGTAGAAACAGATTTTCCCTGTCACCAGTGTTATAATCGGTCTGTTTCATTCAAGTCAGAATGAGTCCTCTTACGTGTCTGGATTCCTTCTGATGACCTCTTACCTGTTACATTACATTACATTATTGGCATTCAGCAGACGGTCTTATCCAGAGCGACTTATATCAGTTACAGGTTTTTACAGTGTCATCCATTTATACAGCTGGATATTTACTGAGGCAATTGTGAGTTAAGTATCTTGCCCAAAGGTACAGCAGCAGTGGCCCCATGGGGAATCAAACCGACAGTCCTGCTCCTTAGCCACTATGCTACACTGCCACCCCCACTGCCTACACTGTTACCCCTTTACCCTACAGGCCCCATTCTCACCCCTACATTGAGAAACTAAGCAGCGTCATCCTTAACCCAGATAGCTGCCTGCTTATTGACGCCATCACCGCTGGTTTCCATCACAATGCAGCGATGTGAGCCCCTCCCACCCAGGGCAGCCTGCACGTCTGCAAACCTGCCTGAGCCACACAGCGGCCGCTGCTCAGTCTCCCCTCGCTCCTCAGCATCTGCTGGGACATCTGTCTGTCGCAGCCTCTGTGTCTGCGCATTGTGTGTGCGGATTAGCTTGCGCACACGCCGCGCTAAGCCTGAGGTTTTGACTAAAGAGCTCTCATTTACCGTGCAGCCTTTTCAGAGCCCATAAAATCATTCTCTTGCTCTAAAAAAAACCCCAAATCCTCACTGGGAGGTAGACTGGAGTGTGTGGGATGTCGTTTTTCAGACAAATACCAGACAGCACTCTTCTTTTGGTGGGGTGGCGTGTCTGAAATTTGTTAACAGGAGGCAAAGTGTACTTCTTAGTTTACTAATAAATTGTCTAGCCTCTCAATCAAACACGAGAGTTTTGTTCATTCTTTTCATATAGTAGTGGCTCAACAGAAACACTGATTAACATGTCAGGAAAGAGAATAGTTTCCAAAACTATATCTGATTCCACTCACTGCAAGGTTTTTTAATGGCAGAAAATTGAGTTGATCCCTAATCTCAGATTCTGAGTGACTGAACTGCAACACTGTTTAGCAAATTACTTATTTTTTATTCAGTCAGCATCCTGTCTGGGGAAGTTCATCTGATTCATACAGATGCAAACAGCCTGTACTTGAATCAGAGGCAGGGGAAACACGGAACTGCCCAGAGGGCACCAGAAGGCTGGGTCAGGCTCTGTGGGGTTGGAGTCAAAATCAACTGGGAATTGATTCAATCAATAATAGGATCAGGACACAGAATTTAAATCTATGCTCAAATTGTCCCATCCAGTTTGCATTCATTTGGGTTACAACTGTTGAAGGGCTTCCTGTCTCTGCTTGCCAGCCTCAAAATGAGCTGAGATGGTTCTTTAGTGCCCTCTGCTGATAGCCTCCCACCAATACTCTCCCACGCTGAGCTCACGTTGGGAGGGTGGGGTAGTGTGAGGGTTAAATACATCTTATTTTTCACATGGTATTGATTTGTAAGCCAATGCTATACATGGCATTTTGAATGTATTCCCCACTGATGGAAGCAAATTAGCCTGTCTCATAAACACTGTTCACTGTCCCACAGGGGAAGGGGGTAAATGAATCAAGTCACAAATGTGTGAAATTTACAGCCCTCAGCACAGGGCTATACTAGCCATTTTACACATGTGCTCGCAAGTTTAAAACATAGGCATATAGTGAGAAATGTAGGAGCACACACTACGAGCCTGTATATTTTGGAGAAGTGATAGTTTAAAGTAGATGATCAATCAGCCTGCGCTAATGCCAAAGTTTCTCCATTGACTGAAATGGATGTACATGCTATTGTCATTTCAACACACCGCGGCAGCCAAAAGACCATGCCTCATTATATTATATTCACCCACCTTAAATAACAACAGTCAAATTACCTGTTTATTGACCAGGCCTCATACTGCAGCTCTGTGCATGAAATAAAGTCGCCCTGAAAGCAGACGGAATAGAAGAGCTGAAATTAACTGAAAACAGACCAGGCAGATGATGAAACAATAATGCTGTTCATTGAATTTGTATTAAAGAAAATAAATTGACCTCACCTCTCATTTTTCCAGGGATAACATTTGCTATTGGAGGTGTCAGTGCTGCTTTCTGTCCAAAGCATTGTCTGTTTCAGGAAGGCAAAGACACAAGTTACAAATAAATGAAATTTTAATCGACTCTTCAACATTTCTCAAAAATGAAAAAAACAAAATTTAATTTTTTTCTCCTTCTATCAGTCTATCAGACAGTTCCTCAATTTCCTCAAGCAATCCAATCTTGTAAACATGTAAAATTTTAAAAAAGTATTACTTTTACAAACACAATGCTTGTTGATGGCCTGTATGTGTGGGTCACATACGTTCATAATGTCCCTGTGTGCGTGTGCACACAAACACACACACACACACAACAAGGTTGACAGTGTAGACCTTCAGCAGGTCTGCTCCCAAGTAAATGCCACTCAAAATATTTTTGATTGCCACTGACCTTTCAGAAGGTGTTTATTTTAACCGTTTCCACTGATACTCTGCTGTACTGTACATCTTCAACAATATTTATAAACTGGAGAATCAATCAGTGGAAGCTGAAGAACCTACCATTTTAATGAGGTGTTCAGAGACATCCTGCTCTCTGTTTTTCTGTCTTTGCTCTTTGTGTAATTAGACAATTACTTTGCTCCCATGAGAATGGCAGCATGTAAACTCCCACCCCACAATGCTGATTCTTGTCAAACAGGTGGCCGAGACTAAATGCCGCACAGGAGAGTCCCTTTGGGCCACTGAACTAAGCCCAGGTGCAAAAGGGAGACCAATGAGCCTTTCCATCTTTCACCTCACCATTTCTTTGCTTTGAATCTCCTCTTCATTTTGACCCATGATCATCCTGGTAAAGGATATCATCAATGTGTGTCTACTTTCCTTTATATGAATCTAACAGCAAAAGAATGATTTTTAAGTGGGGAAAAATGGTTAGTGTAATTTAATTTTAGTGCTGTGCAGGTCCTGACACCCACACCACCGCAGGCATAAGAGCATCAGTTGTAATGCTTGTTTGATATCTTTCCTCTTTGTAAAGCCCATTTGTCCTAACCTTTGTGTCAGTGTATTCTGATGACCCATTCTGCGTGGACTGTCTGTCAAATTGCAGCCTGCCCACAGCTAACAATTGTTCAAGTGTCTCCTCATTGCCAAAGTCTATGAGGAGACAGATACAGCTAAGCAGCCACCTGAATGAAGACCAGCCAGATGAAGATGTCCTTGTGGAACAGAATGGGCCATTGCTCAGGTGAACTCCGAATCACCCCCTTCAAGCAGGTCAGGGCCATCGATCACTCAAACAGATTACCCCACATCTAACCATGCAATGGGACTGAGGCGGTGGTTCCTTCTACTCACAGCTGCACTGTTAGATCAGTTGTTATGGCTTTTCCCTCCACTCCCCTAGTTTTCTTCACTTTCCCATTCTTTGGTATTCTGGCCAGCTGTGGTTCCACCATCCCAGCATGCACCAGGGTGATCTGCTGTGATTTATACACAGCAAAGGTGTTAAAAATAATGATTAATAATGACCATGAAAATGATTTTTTAAATAACCAAGGTGAGACTATTTAAGTTTGATGACGGAATAAATACTAAACAATAACAACAACAGCAGAAGGGGATCACAGAGGGTAGCCTAATAGGTCTTCTTTCAGCCTCATTTCAGATAAAATATTGAGACTCAATAAAGAAGATTCTGCTACCACACCTGACTGTTCTCCTTCACAATTGCTGATCCTCATCATAAGGTCAGATCTCTGTACAGGCTGCCAAAGTTGTTCAACACCAACGCACGAGTCCAAGTTGTCTTTTTCCCAAAGCTTGATTTCCCTGTAAACTGACCCTTCGAAAAATACGTGTTGCAGTTTTGGAGACGTCTCTTGAATAGTTTCTCCTCGATTTGCGGCGGCTTGACTCTTGTCTTGTTTCTCAATTCCCCCCAGAGCTCGGAAACGCATGGCGTCCTCCAGCCTGACAATAAATCATCATTAGTGTCTAATCTTCTCTGTTTTATTAAACCCACATATTTATATGCAATTAGGGAAGGAGGGGCGTCCCAATGGAATTCGTGTAATGCTGCAATGCGCTGTGAATCATTTCTCACTGCTGCAAGTCTCACTGCAGCAGGAGAAACACACAAACTAATCCTCTCTCTAGCACACATACACAAACACAAACACACACACTTTCTCACACTGTCTCATACAGCCTCTCTCCACATTTAGAAAAACATCAAATACTGCTACTTTTGTACTGTACATGCAATACCATGTAATACTGTAGTCCATCTTTTAAAAATGTAATTTTCCATTACATTCAACAGTCCATGCATAGTAGCGCAGTACATACATTAAAGTGGAATAAACCATTCTGTATGCCACGTTTTGATATATGTTATGAAACATCCTCCTTATATATTTGATTCCGTATGAAACCTAAATTTCTTCTTCATCAGGGACATTAGCTGCATTCATGCCTTCACGGTGTCTGCAGATGTCAGACAGGGAGGAGAGACTTGTCACACAATGGAAGCGTGGAACATGTGCATTTGTTTCCTCCTGTCAGGAAACCGCAGGTTCATCTCTGCTTTATGGAAAAGTGCACCAGTGTGTGTCGAGCCAAAGTCACAGCAGGCCGTTATACCCATTTTCCAATCGCTGAATTGATACACATGGCGTAATACACCAGACAGGCCCCTAAGTCAGTGAAGAATAGGCAATATCGCAGACAGCATGGAGGCTGCATTAATATTTCAGAGAACAGAGAGATGTGACATGCGCCTGTAGCCTCACCCTAACTCTGTGAGTAGAGAAAACAAAGAAATGGGTATCTATTTTTTTACTTTAGAGCTGGAACCAAACTGGCTACCTCATTTAGGTTCCAGGCGGTTTTCCTCCATCATTTTTTTACATTTCGTTTTGTCCAACGGGGAGAGGAAATTAAATGAGTAATGTTGTTTAAGGCGAGTTGCTGGTTGGCAAGCACGGAGACTGTCAAGAATCAAAGGGGAGACTCAGCACAATGCATTCAAATGAATACATTCCAGATGAATACATCTGTGCAAAGGCTGAGTGTGGATGTGGTGGTGGGCATTCAGTTAATATTGGTAACATCTGCACAAAAAATGGCATCTCAATTCTCCTCTTTTTCAGTAAAGAGGGTTTCTTAATTACTAGAACCAGTTCCAACAAAGGAGGTAAGCAAAGGAAAGAAAGAGGACAAGAGAGAAAATACAAAGAGGAGACAAACATATTAGCACTACTAATAGACAAAGAATGAAATACATTGCATTACATTTCATTCATGTAGCAGACGCTCTTAGCCAAAGCTATAATAAGAAATAATGCCTGTCTTACATCCCACTCCTTTCCAGCTGAGTTTAGAGCTGCATAAACTAGCGTGAAACCTTGTGGCCATTTCTGTTCCCTTTTCTGAAGCAGCATACTAAGTAGACAATAGAGTCAAACGCTGGAAAAAAAAATCCTCAAGAGCTACAGTAGTTCTAAAACAGATCAGACATGTCATTTCATGCCACGCCCTGTGATTAACAACCATAAATGATTCATCATGCCCTCCAAGCTGGTGTGCGATGTAGGTTATAACCTACTCTGCCAGGTGTCCCCATCAGTCTTGCTGTGACACGCAGGAAGAGAGAAAAAGAGATTCCATTTACAAGCCTGGCAACTGCCGCCTTCCCATGCGATGCAAATTACACAGCAATGGATTTTGACCTGTAGGAAGAAGAGAAAGAATGGGGTGGCAAGAGGAAATAAACTGTCTTGAAACAAAAGGACCAAGTCTTAAGTGACAAGTCAATGTTCCTCAGGAAGGAATTAGATGCACTCGCAAGGTGCCTTTGCTTGCTTGCAGTGATATAATTATTCATACATTCCGTCCCCAGAGCAGCTCAGAAACTCTGCGTGCATGCATTACTAACTCCAATTGGGATGAAAGACAAGTACTGGCTAAGTGAAAATTCAAGTGCTTTGAGCTACCAATTTGTGTCCTGTCATTTAAAAAAGCACCTTTTCTTCTCCTCTCTGTCTTTTCCCTCAGTTTCCTTTAAGCATGAGGGATTACAGCTCTTGCTGTGAAGCTTTTTAGTGCTCAGGGGGAAATCATGTCAACACACATACTTCCACTGTACACAAGAATAAAATCCCTCTTTACCTCAGACTAAGAAACATTTCACAGCTTTAAAGGTTTTTTTCCACATCAGTCGATGTTTATGAACAGCAAAAAGTAGGACTGTAAAACATAGGAAGTCATACACACAGAAAAAAAATGGACTGGAGAGATACTGATGTTTTTATAATCCATTATCCAGTAGTGGTTTTGTTTCTGGCAATGTCATTAAATGATACAGGCTTGGCATGGGACATTTAGCAGGAATGGAACATGAGGCCTCCCAACCATTTATTAAATACACACAGGATTAGAAATCTCTGGAACCAACAGGATGAAACTGTATTTGCATACTGAATGCCTCTGCAAATGAAAATAAGTGCAGATGTTCATTTTTGGTTATACTGCATTTCAGTGCATGCATATTAGCTTTTATCTGAATTACACTACATGTATAAGGAGATACTTTGCAACAAATTAAGCTGCCATGTTAGACGAGGCACAGAAAACCTACCATCTTCATGCAGCTCATTACACAGTGTGCAACAGATTGGACTTCATGAAGACTTCCAAGCTGAGAGTACACCTTTATCTTAACTAAAATATGAAATCACAGATAATAGAACCACCGTTGACAGCTAATAGAAAATGCTCCAAACAATGTAAAAATAGCCACCTCCTCCCAGTGAGTTACCTTTGTATGCCCACATCCTGTGTCATTGATTTAGTTTGCAACACAACATAACAGATTTGGAATTTAACAAAAGTTGATTCCTCTATGTTGCGTGCAACAGAGTTCTCTGCACTGATTTTCTGTGAAGGACAATGTATTACTGGCAAATTCAACTTGATTGATTGAATGAAAGCCCCACAGACAGAAGGAGAGAGAGAGGTGGATTTTTTAACTGCTTTGTACCTTCCCTTCATCTTTATGGGTTCAAGAAGATGTGGATAATGGCCAAGGTCCAATGGTTTCATTTTAGCTGCTGAAGAATAAAAGAACGATGCCATTCTATTTCCTGGTTAACTGATCTGATTACATGTCAGTTAGCTTGACAGAGCCAACTCATATCTGGAATGAGAGAGAGATTCCATCTTGACATCTTGGGGGTTGGGCTGTCATTCCTCTGCATACCGTCATATCACCCTCCACTGAGGATGTGGTCTCTCACTCACTCAACTGGGCTTACACAAACCTGGTGACAACCACGTGCTTCAGTATGCACAGACCACCAACAAATGCAGGGAGGAGCATTGCTTGTTATTCATGTGTCCCTCGTGCAATGAGAAGCACCTAGCACATGCTAATTGTACAGATTATTTACCCCCTCCTTTTGATTGATTGGGATTTGTGCACTTATTATCTCTGCTTCAAGCACAGCTGTCACCACATGTATATGAGCGTACCATGAGAAGTCAACCTCCACTTCCCTCGCACACACCAATAGCATCAGCACCCCCCATAAGCAACATCCCACCTCCACCAAGAACATGCGAACACTCACCCCTCCACAGGGAAGACAAACACACTCACCCCCACCAGGAACACAAAAACAAACACCTCCCCTTTCGCAACGCACAAACACATCGCCTTCTCCTTGGCACCCTGAGACAAAAAAGCAATCTTCCAGAAGAACACACATCCATCTTTGAAACAAATCTCCCCAAAGCAAAGAGCGTCTGAATAATCATGAGAATAATTAACACTGTGATTCTTTTTGAATTATTCAGATGCGCCGCGTTCTGCGATTGTGATTGACACCTGGCGGACGTGCTCCGCATCCTGCATCGGTGTTGAAAATGTAAGCCAATCGCTATGCGCTCTCACACTCGCAGGACTGAATATCCCCTGCAGATGTGTTTTCGCACACTCACAAACACAACAAGGCGAACGGACAACAAGGGGATTCAGGCGGAGATTACCTCTCTCAGCTTGGAAGTCTTCATGACTCCTGTTGGGGAATTACAATATTGGGATAATTACAGTCCAAGACAAACAGGCAGGGAGGCAATGTAAACCATTGTCCATTAACTGTATCAACTGGAACTCAATATATTGGAGCGAATGCACTTACTTCCATGTCTGTGTGACTTGCATATGCATGATTTAGAAAGCAGATCATCACAGATTATTCATTACATTCACACATCATCTAATTTATTATAGTAATAATAATTAATAATTTGTAACATGCAAACAGAGCTATAAAAACTCAAGGCAATTGTATATCATATTGCATTATAAAAATTATATTCTTTGTTCCACTGATGCCTCTGATCTTAAAATGGTGTCTCATGAAGGACAGATACATATAGGAGACACCATAAGATCAGAGACATCAGTGGAACTGAGTACATTTTTTGGATTCTTTTGAGGCCTCCTTTCAATTACTGGAATGACAACCTGATTATCACCTCTCTGGTCACAAAATACACTATATGGACAAAAGTATTTGGCCACACCTGTTTTTCAGGGTTTGGGCTAGGCCCCTTATCTCCAGTGAAGGGCAATCTTAATGCTCCAGCATACCAAGACATTTTGGACAATGCTATGCTTCCAACTTTGTGGCAACAGTTTGGGGAAGGCCCTTTTCTATTCCAACATGACTGTGCCCCAGTGCACAAAGCAAGGACTATAAAGACATGGTTTGATGAGTTAGGTGTGGAAGAACTTGACTGGCCCGCACAGAGCCCTGACCTCAACTCCATCCAGCACCTTTGGGATGAACTGGAGCAGAGATTGCGAGCCAGGCCTTCTCGTCCAACATCAGTGCCTGACCTCATAAATGCTCTACAGAATGAATGGGCACAAATTCCCACAGAAACACTCCAAAATCTTGTGGAAAGCCTTCCAAGAAGAGTAGAAGCTGTTATAGCTGCAAAAGGGGGACCAAAGTATATGTATTTGAATAAAATGTCATTACAATGTAATGGTCAGGCGTCCGAATACTTTTGTCCATATAGTGTAGATGAATAAGTAAGTAAAAAGGGGATATAATGTGTCAATAACCATTTTAAGACACCTTGAAAGGTATCCAAGAGACCTGGTGAAGCACCATGCACAACACATTTCAGACTGATTCACCTGACCAGCTTTATAAACTGGAAGAAAATTGAGAAAAGAAGAAGGCAACAAAAGGTTAACTATAACCTTCAGAGAGAGTCATGCAGTGGATGAAAAAATTGCAAGGCTGTTGCCCTTCTCTGGTTTCTTGATCCTTATCAGCATGACAGTGGGGTGGGAGTGCTTCCACTGAGTGACATTGATTAAAAAGGCATTGGATTTTTTTCACCGTTTTTTAAACATAGTATTGACGGACAGCAGAAGGTGGGAAGGGAGGATTAATTGGAAAAAATGTGAAAAATATATGTCTATTGAAAAGATATTTTGATATCACTGTTCCTTTCTGTGCAACATCCAAAACCCTACAGTAATATTTCACAAGCGCCATTCAAAGCCAGTCCAGGTTTACCTGCTTCCCAGGCCCAGCTGTGTTAGACCCGTGTCCAGTATATCAGGGACATTTGTGACATTAATCAGTGAACTGTGAGCATGAGAGCTGGGATTTTAAACTATATCAATTAGGGACTTCCTGCACCTGAAAACATTCATTAGAATGATACCATCTGTACATGTTCCACTACATTTTGAATCACTTTTGCTCCAGAATCTAATTCGTGAATTTCAAAAGAATTACAAAAAAGGGATAGCTACACATTTAGTTTTATACAGTGACACTTTATATTAATATACATGTATATACATCACACTTAATTTACACAATTTTAAAAATAATTCAAAACAATCTTTTAAAAATCAAGATTCCTTGCATTATAGCCATGATCTTTAGAACTCCCATACTGATGGAGAGTTCCCATGTGGACTATAAAGGATGTATTCACAAGGAGGAAGAGCAAAAATATAAACATCTCAAGCATCACATCAGGTGATCTACATCCTACAACGATCTGGAATTATTTTTAAAAAATCCAGTTCTTCAACATCTCAGAAATACATTAATATTAGGAAACACAAACAAGCATACACACAGACAGACACACACACACACACACATTATTAGATGCCTGTTAGTAAACTGTTGTATGGGTTATTCAAGAGCAACAAAGAAAATACAAAAAAATGTTAAAATAAAAAAAATATATCTGGTTCTGGCAAGACTTTTTCTAGCTACAACTAAATACGCACAGTGAAAGCCAACCATTTCTTCAGTATCGACACAATCGGCTAAAACTTTGAAACTCGCAGTACTGACACTCTCAACTGAAGACAGATGTTTGCGAGAACCAATCTCTCTCTCTCTAATGACATACTCTCAGCTAGAGATTCAGATTTGTGAGAACCTACTCTTCTCTCTCCAGTACTGAGACACACTCAGCTAGAGATTCAGCTTTGTGAGAACCAACCGTTCTCTCTGCTGTGCTGATACATTCAGAGGCCTGTAGATAACACACATCTACAGCAAATGTGTTACTGGGGCTACAAACAGGATTTTTACCCCAGTTTCCTGTAAGGGCCAACTGTGTGTCAGTTGTGATGCCATTAAAATGAATGGTTTTAAGGCCCTACATCATAGTTCACTACACCGCGTGAACTAGAAGTGATCTGCACAGGGGTTGACGGTGCACTTCTACAGAAAACCAAAATAAACATGTTTTTAAAAAACAGAAAGTGTCTCGCTACTAAAAGAGCAACATACTAGCAATAGTGTTTCCTCACAACATATTATCTATTTCATAAATTGCTTATGAGGCCTTGGAGGAAGAAAACAGTAAAATCTGGTGCATTATTTTAAAAGACATGTTGAAAAAATACAGATTAAAAAACCAGAAGAGGCAGCATCTCTGTACAAGGCAAGCCATGTTTTACTGAAATAAGATTGTGAGGAATCCAAGATGGAAATCCACTGTTATCAGGTAAAAAAAAAAGTCCTGGGAACAAGGCAGAACAGGACCGACTTATTCTGCAATGACACAGAGGCAGTTCTGACCAATTACATCATGTTTTTACCATTCATGTGGTCAGTCTTCAGTAAGAAAATTATTGTACTGCTCCGTGTTCCAGAGCCAAGACTGGAGCCTCTTAAAGAGACAACAAAAAGAGCCTCTGCCATGTTGGTTTTTACAGCGTTTGGAAGCACCAATTTGGTTGGCTGAAACCATCAACTCTACTAGGAGCTGCAAAAGGAGAGCACAAGCTACTCCAATGTCCCAGCACGCATCTCTTCGCCACATGGCCACACGTTACAGGATGGTCAAATTATTGCATGCAAAAAAGCACTTGGCTGTGTTCATGCGAGTTTCACAAGAAAGGACCATACAGGAAACTACAGTACACCGACAACATTCCCATCTGCTCCCCTGATATTCTGACCTCAGTCCACATACAACCTGCTCTTCTTTTGGAAGACTACAATATATCAGTCTTTATTTTACAAAAAGATACAACTGTTAAAAAATATTAACTATGTTAAATAAAAGCTACAGTGAACGAACTTTTTCAAGATCCTGCTGTTGGTCAGCACGGGTAGAGTTAGGAATCTGAGACAGGGGCACGTCTGTCATAGACAATGACATTATTACATTACAAAAGAAATGTGACGCTCAGAGACCTAACACTGTGCAACTCAGTGAACACATATTACAAAAAGTGTGCAATGAACAGAGTTTTCCATTTTCCATTCTGACACTCCACAGGTCTGGCCAGATTGACATTCCTTACAGCCCCACTCAAGCACCACTCCCATCCAGTAGGTGGCAGTAATGAGCTGCAGGCTGACTAAATATCTGGCAATTAGACACAGCGAAAGGCTAGGAGGAAAAAGTATGCCAACGTCCCCACCTGACACATACCTGGTGATAATTTTACAGAACAAAGCACAGTGAATACAGGCCTTCTACACCATTCAATCCTAGTGTTTCCTTATTCATGTGGCATACACAAGAAAAACAAAACCGTTTTTAAATGGTAAAAAAGGAATAGACTTTTCACAGGACCTGTGACAAGGACTGGCAGAAGAACACCAAGCACACAGACACAGTGACACATTGACTGTAACGGACACAAAAATGCAATAATTACAATCAACATTCCATCCTAGTCCAGATAACTGTTCGCATCCTCTCAGGTGTCCTTCACAGGGTGTCCCTGTATGGAGGTCCCCTGGCTATTGTGAAAATGCCCCGCGTACCTGGCACTTAAAGCAGCAGCGTCTCTTCAGCCCAGCAGGCTGTGCAGGACATGGTTAAGCTGCTCTTTCAGACTTCGGGATTTAGGACTCCTTTGAAGAGCCATGTTTTTTTTTCTGAAGGAGAAACACAGGGGCACACCTTTATTATAAAGGGGAGTGCATCACCCCCCCTCGCCGTGCTTTCCCTCTCCTGTCCTCCGAGCTGCTGAAGAGCCGCTTTCCAGTCAATGCCGAACACTCACTGTGATCCAGTAGTATTTTTCACTGGGTTCCGTTATTGAAAACAACATATAAATGCCAAAACATAAAGCAGGAAATGGCAGTGGTTGGTATGTCCAAAAAGATCACCATCAAGTGTCATCATCAAATTGCCTTCTTTTTTGCCTGTTTTTTTTTTTGTTAACAGAAAGTCAAATGTTAAAAGCCTACAGGATCACAGAGAGGGATATTTGATACTGCAGATGTACACCCCTCTCCAAAACAAAACAAATGTACAAAACTTTCCTTTGGAGAAAGCCAGCAAACGTGGCAACAGAAAGACAAGATGGCACCCTGAGCTTCCTGGACCAAGCAGTTCTAATGAGAGAAAGTCCGGAACGCTCTAAACTATTCAGCCTACAAAGAGTTTGTGCTGCCATCGACGGCCTTGGAAACCACACGTGTCTCTTGACTCTTGAGACAAGAGAGACTAACGAAGGTCATAAGGGTCTTCATTCTCAAAGATGAAAAGGGGGTGGGGGCAGAGGGGGTGCTGCGAGTTCCTAAAAAAGGTGGGGTGAGCTGTGGTCCGTGTTTTTGGCTCCTCGAGTCTTGCCCCCTCAGGGCGTTTGGGACCCAGACCTTTTGAAACTGCCCAGGAGGGTCTGGACCCCCTTCTTGACGCTGGAACCCACGCGGCGGGCCACTGACTCGGCCGGAGGGCCGGGCAGGCAGGAGCTGGTGCTGGGAGGGCGGGCATCCAGACACTTCTGATACCGCAGCTGAGAGGGAGAAACAGTCCAATAGTGATGTCATCGCAGAGGGCAACAACATTCAGAGCAAGCAACATTCTCAGGTCCTGATTCTGCATTGTACTGCATAGTACGCACGGTAGGAGACCTAACCCTGCAGCCTGCCAACCACTCCCATCCTTGTCCGACGATCCCCCACCCCATCCCCACCCCCCGACCCCGTGACCCTCCCCGCGGTGCTCACCATACAGGCAGCCTGAACGGCCTCGGACAGGCTGGCGGCGTTGGGCTCACACCAGAACATGTGGCAAATGAAGTCCCCGGGGCCCTCGGCCATGATGAAGGCGAAGGTGTGGACATCCTTACCCACGCCCATGAAGGACAGGAACCGTACGCGGCACTCCGACAGCACCTCTTCCGCCTGTGGAGCGGGGACAGCGGCACAAGGGGAGAAATGCGCAGGACAGGACAGGGGCCACTTTATTATACCACATAACCAGAAAGGAGAGCTTCTCTCAACAACACAGAACACAGCGCCATTTCTAACAAAATTTCTAGCGCCACTTCAAACAACATTGTAATGCAGTTGCTTTACAGAGCTTATCCTGTGCTTTCATTACAGTTTTTCCATCTCCTGACTCTCTCATCCAGATCTCTGTCATTGCATGCTCTGCCCTATCCACGGTCATACCCTATAGTGCCACTAACCTCTATTAATAACTAATCGTAGTTCTTGCAAAAATGTCTGTGTTGCAATTTAATAGGAACTTTGTGGCAAGCCATAAACGAAAGGCATTATTGTTTCAAAATCTATTCAATAACTTGAGTTATTTATTCCTCTTGCTATTTAATGTCCCAACCACCCTAGTTACATGGAGATGCCATGGATTTGTAAACAAAGTACATTTGGGGATGAGGGTACTGTGACTGCTGTGGAGCTGGGATAACAGGGAATGCGTTTGCAACTCTAAGACACAGGTTAAAAAGGCGGCCTCACCTCTACAGACAGTATGGTGAGCGTGGCTGAAGCCACATTGACAATCACCGGTGTCCATTCGTGCTGCTCTTTGGCCTTCAGCACCGTCTCTAGGGCCACATTGACCGTGTCCATACCTGAGGGGTGACATACAGGTGTACAGGTGACATCATCCGCAGAGGCACGTCCTCTCTGCCGTGACCCGACAACATGGCACATGACGCAAACAAGACGCAACGCGTGGTGATTCAGCCAGAACTTTCCAAAAGAGGTAGAAGGTAAAAAAAAAAGTTCAACTGAGCATGTTTAACTTTTATTAATAGCACACCCAACCATTTCTGACAACACTCTTCAGAAAGACCCAATTATAAAACACTGTCCTTTAGTTCCTTAACACACAGAACACAATCTACCTGTGATGGATAAACTAGGCTATAGTTTATGACTGCAAGGGAATTATCTGGCACCTGGCACCAGATGAGAAGTCTTGCTCTCATATAGTGAGGGCCTCTGGCCTGACATACCCATAAGTTGATAACCACTGCTACTGGAAATGAGCTTAAAAGGAGCTTTGAAAAATGTCCTTGAGAGGCCCTTACGTACATCATGATAAGAATCCATGCTGCAGAATTCTCCCTAATGTGTTTCCAGTCAATTGACAGCACATTCTATTAATTTGTCCCATTCATAACACAAAAAGTTACAAGGTAATTCATGTATTTGTGTGTGGACATGGTTTACAAAAATATGACAGCTCAAAACACCATTTTTCATCAGGACAAGTAAGCGTTAAAGAAAGAATCTCCTTCAGAAAAAAAAGATGTTAAAAGAAAAACACGTACATCACTCTGCTGCCTAAGCCCCAAAACCAACAGTATGGCTGTGCACACATCAGCAGAATTAAACACAGAGGACTATTTCATCTCATGTTCACAGTCTACTAACTAATGGATGTGAGTAAGAGCATTCCTTACCAAAGCATTCCTTACCTACGGGTTTGGCCACAGGCATGTTACCTAGGTAACGCACCTGGAAGCGCTGGACCAGCTCGTTCTTTGGCACAGGAAACTCTGCAGAGAGACATGGGGGAGAGAGAAAGAGAAAGAGAGTGAGTGAGAGAGGGACACAGGAGTGTCCGAGAGGGAGACAGGATTCAGAGAAAGAGGCAGACAGGAGTGAGAGAAGGGGAGACAGGAGAGAGAAGGAGGGGGGTCTGGAATGAAAGAGAGAGGGAGACAGGAACGGGAAGGGGGAGAATGGAGTGCATGATGTGTGAAGGAAAATGGAAGATGGCTGCATGTAAAATGCAGCTCCCATTTCCTTAAAGGTCGAGAACCCCATGTCAAAACCCATGCAAAAGGTTTCCATATGAACGGGAGGTGGAAGAGATTACCCTGGAACGGAATGTCCACCAGCTTGGAAGGGTCGATGTTGAGTCTGTTCAGACAGGACCTGGAAGACTTCCTCTCCGCCATGATCTGACAATGCGGCATGTGACGAAAACAAGACAAAATGAGTGGTGATTCAGTTGGAATTTTCCACAACAGGCAAGAAGTGAACATACTCTGTTTCACTGTTGATTCTGCTTAGCAGAGCCAATCATTCGAGTAAGCACTCTTCAGAAAGACCCAATTATAAAATACAGACTGACTCGGTCTTTAAGGTGTGTTCACATTACAGAAATCAATCTACCGCTGTTGGACATAACTTAAACTATAACAAGGTTATAGTTTAAGACTGCGAGTGGACTATCATCTGACAGAGGATTCCTGGAGGGACCCAGAACAGGTGGACTCACCTTGGAGCAGATGTCGTGCATGCTGGTGGCGATGTTCTTGGCAGGCGTGTCACACCTGAACACGTGACATTTCAGGACCTGAGTCAGTTTGTCCCGTGCCACATACGCGAAGTCCCTGGAATCACACACCCACACAGCTACTGTTAGCAAATGAACATACACCAGATGATGGCAGCCATGTAACTGATGATGATGATGATGAGGATGACGATGATGATGATGATGGTGGTGCAGCCCAATGGCCTGATCAATGAGGCGGAACAGAGTGGTAACAGAATGTACAGCTGTCAAGGTCTTTGTACGGACACAGGTCATTCCAATGAAATCAATACGCAAAAAAAAAAGAGTCAGGATTGAGATATGTTACCAACGTTATAGTGCAACAGTTCACACAAACAGGAACAGTAAAAGCCAACAATGACTGAATTCCCCTATGCTACACATTTTCAAGTATTACACAGCAATTCCGATTATCAATGACACTTGAACTTAGGTCATTCTAAACTGTCTGGTTGCTTTGAAAGAGCTCCATTTTGTACATCCATTGAAGTAAAAACATATTCAGAATATGAGTGACGATCTAAATCAAAGTAGTGTGGGCCAAAAAGGTTTTTTGACAGTACTGAGCCATTTCTCTAAAATCAGCATTTTCCAGTAGGTAGAATGACTCTTTCATTTGAGTCACATGGATATCCTTATATGGTCTACAAACATGAATCATGGGACATGAGATGTGGAACACAACATTCTAGAATGGAAGAAGGAACAGAACATGCTGGTAAGCCTAAAATGTTACCCTGACAACCACATCAAATATACTTGAATGGGAAGAGGTGGTGGACACAGTAATGGCAGTACACTACCTCTCCCTGTGTCCACAATGCAGCAGGATAGAGAGAAAGCAGCAAATAAAAGAGAAATTCATCAGGAAACAAAAAAGAGATAAAATCATTTCAGAGTACCAGTTCAATCCAGCTCAAATTATTTCAGAAACAGACACGTCACAAAAAGGAAGAAAGAATTACTGAATATAGAGATATTTTTTACACAGATGTAAAATAATTCAAAAAACATTCACAAATAGAATAGAGCTCTTAGTAGCAATACAAGAAAAAAATGTACAAGTGCAAGTTGTTACATTTCCACAAGAGGGCAGTACACACCAGGTGAGAGTTCACATTAACTGGGGTTTAAAGGAGATGTAATGCCTCTGGTATGACTGACAATGACTCATGAAGAACTCAGTGTGCTGCTAAAAATATAGAGTTCACAGGATTCCTCACTGCTAACAAATTTTAGGAAAAACATCACACATTGGGTTACCCACACCGTGACCAGAGAATTTACTATGAGCAGAGAAATGACTATGACCATCAACAGCAAGGAACACAGAGAACACATATAATCCCAACAGCACAGACTCGTTGCTTTTCTTAGAAGCGTACAAATAGTTCTAGGCTTATACATCTCACTTTCCAGCACATTCTGTGCAAGGATTAGGCTACAGACTTTTCTCTCCCTGTAAAGTGTACTTTATTGTACACGGTCGGACCACAGTTGCCACCGGCAACATTCAGTAGTTGCATCAATTTATACCATATGTAATTTCATAGTCTGGGTGTCCACTTTTATGATGACAGTCGCAGGATATGTACAAGTCAAATACATTAAACTGTGACCTGTTATTGTTTCAGATTCTCAAAGTGAATGTTTTTGAATGGTTTTGAGTAGGTAGGTAGAGCTTTTACTTCTACTCCAACAAAAACGGAAGACTGTTAAAAAAAAAAAAAAAAAAAAACAGAAGAGGACATACAAAAAAGTGAACTAGTTGGACAACATTCATGCTGCTGTCTATGACTGGTATATGAGTGTTCAAAAGGCGTTTCAGTTTTAAATGATATCAAACATCTGGTGGTCCTACCAAATAGAACATTCAGCTGGTAATATAAGACTGCCTGATCGGCAGCTGCATAATTGCACACATGAACTGATTTCAGTTGGTATGTAAAACTGGAGCACTAAACATAGCTAGCTAACAATATTAATCGTGTTCCTGGTTAATCCAGTAGCAGATGGACTGTATAAAGGAAAACATCTGTTGCTTGAGTGTTGTCATCTCCACATACATAGATTTAAAGAATGACTGCAACCACCTAGTTCCTCAGGAAATAGGGCCAGTCAGATGACAGATTATTAACTGCTGCTGTCATCCCCCCACCGCCCCCCGGTTTGGTGTGCAAACTGACCTGCCGTTGTCCCTGCCGACGCCCCACACACGGATGCTGACAATGGGCTGGGAGTGTAGCAGGGTTTGACCCAGTGGGTCGATCAAGTTCAGGGTCTCATTCTCCAGAACCAGTAGCATGTCTTTCCCCTGTAGAGACCACACATACACACACATTACCAACCTTCTCCCTGTACAGAAACACAGACACACAACCAACCTACCCCTGTACAAACCACACACACACAAGACCAACCTTCCCCTGTACAGACCACACACGCACGCGCATGCACACACACACACACACAGCCAACCTTCCCCTGTACAGACCACACGCGCACACACACTCTCTAACCTCTCCCCAGATGCCTGCCGTGTCGTGAAGGTTGTGCTTGTGGTAGGACAGTTGGCGGATGCAGTTGTTGACAGCGACGCTACTCTTTCCTGGAGCCATTTCCTCCTCAGAGATCTCCACCCAGCCCAGAGAGCGCACGGCAAAGCACTGTAGTAGGACAGAGAGGAACGGCATCAGGGAGAGTGTGTGATGATGTCAGAGAGAAAGGGCGATGATGTCAGAGAGAGAGGTACAGCACTAGGGAAAGAGAACGATGACGTCTGACACAGAAGGCAGTGATGTCAGAGAGAGAGAGAGAGAAACAGCATTAGGTAAACAGGATGATGATGTCTGAGACAGAGGGCAACGATGTTGGGAGAGGGAGGAATGGCATCTGGGAGAAGAGCATCAGAATATTCATTCCTGTGCATGTACCTTAGCCTCCAGATCAGTGCTGAAAGAGTTTACTTTCTCCTGACCCTCTGACTGGGAGCAGCTATGGAGAGACAGAGACACCACAATGTGAAAAACACAGGTCACATGCACACCTCAAGAGGAAGGCAAGTTGGGCCCATAACCTCATAAAGTACTTCTCAATATAATGGCTAAATAAACAAGTCAGCAATTTAGTAGATATGCAGGTAACTAAGGAATTCAGTAAATATGTAGATAAATAGGCAGGCATGTTATCTGTGCATGAAGATACAGGCCTCACCTGAGGTTGATGGAGGCATAGCGAAGGGTTGCACCCTCAAACTCCTTTAGGCTCTGGTCAGAGGCCACGTCTTCCTCCTGTTGAACCCAACCCCGTGACAACAAAGGTGGAACCGAGGTCAGGGGTGAAAGGTCAAGGCTCATTGTTAAAGCAGCTGCATTACTGAAGCTTGTGACTGAGTCCACAACAGTGATTACATGTGCTGCTGGTCGACAGCTCTCACCTTCCAGATCTCACCATCGTTGAACTTGTTGGGGCGAGACAGACCACTCCATGTCAGCTAAGAGGGTCAAACAGACAAAAATACATGCGCATGCATATGCGCACACGCACGCACACGGAAACATACACACACAAACAAGTACACAAGGAGAGAAGGACAGTCAGGTTAAGACTTTACAGCGCATTTCAGACAGCCATCATTAGCTTGATGAGCACATTTCTCTTATCTTCAAGATAACAGCTCTGCCAAATCTGGGGCATGATAAACATGCTGAGCCAATGACCTCTTTACTAACGAATAAACAACCGGAAGCTAAACAAGACAAGTTCGATTCGAAATGAGAGCGTAATGGAAATATAATTGATCTGCATTCCCGAGCTAATCTGATCCAGACAGGCAGGCGGGCGGACAGGCAGAGGACTGGTGGATGTGAGCTCTTCACTGCTATCAGCACACATACTTCACTTCAATATTGCAGAACACACAGACCCAACTGCAGGTCACAGTACGGTGTCTCGTGACAAGCCATAAACACAGCCCTGCAAAACACACCACACACAAGCTGCTGATCCTATTTTCCCCTCACATTGAGAGCTAAAGTAAAGTTGCTTTCTCATGAGTTCCGGCTCAAGACAGCTGCGAGGGGCACATGCCTAGCTCAGAGGCCACTAACATCTAGCTTTCATGCTGGGAACAGTAACAGCTCTCTTGGTCTCCTGATGACAAGGCACTCTTGATGACAA
Source organism: Megalops cyprinoides (assembly GCF_013368585.1). NCBI lineage: Eukaryota > Metazoa > Chordata > Actinopteri > Elopiformes > Megalopidae > Megalops > Megalops cyprinoides. Next base: position 34,648,847 of record NC_050585.1, on the reverse strand, counting down.
TACGCTAGCATAAAAATCCAGCAACACAGAAATCAACAGTCAAATAAGAAAGAAAAACAGAAGAGTCCGCTTAGTTGTAGTTAGTTAGCAGCAGCGTGGACATCTGTCTGAATGGTTTCTCCAAATGTGAAACCAAGAGAAAACAAGAGCACCCTAAAGGAACTGTCCAAAGGGAACTGCAAGAGCTATATTTTAATGACTTCTGCTTTCATATCAACACCCATCTTCAGGTGTTGATATGAATCTCATAGCAGACAATTTACAATTAAACTTGAGAGTGTGAACGGAGTATCACTGAGACTGTCATTAGACTTGGGTTATGACTAGACAGGCATGAGGATTTGCAGAACAAATGAGCACTGTGGCCGGATGCAGGGGTTTCCTGGATACAGGGTGCAGGTGTTGTGTTCTGTGAACGAGGTCAGGGGCAGTGCTTAAATCTGTCCCTCCAAGTCCCTCCCACCAGCTCTCACCTGTGGCTCCTCACTGGGTGTGATCGCAGGGGACGTGCTGGAGGGCCTCTCTGGGTCTCCGCCCTCCTCCTGGGGTGAAGGGGGCTCCCACTGGGTGGTGCCTGTAGGGATGTGCCAGTAGTAGGTGCCTGATGTGTCCCTCACCCGCATCCACCCTGCTGGCAGGTCTGAATCGGTCTCAAAGGCACTACGGTCCCAGTAGGACTCTGATGAGGGGGGATCAGAGAAGGAAGAACAAACAGACAAGGGGAGAAGTCAGAAGGAGGGAGGAAGAGAAATAAGAGGAGAAAGACAGAGTCAGCTACCTCATAAGGGTATAGTAAAAAAGCTCTACTGGGAGGCATGCAGGATTTCTGCCTCTTTCCTTATCTGGTTCTCCCCAGAACACAGGAAATGACTAAGGCCAACCAGAGAGTCTGACACCAGAAGGGTTCCCTGTTGTGGGCAGAATAATGACTCAGCTATTCATTCAAGCCCTCAAGATACAAACACATCATTTCTCTGTCACAAATCACAGAAATGATATTTGTGTGTGGGATGATGTTACTGTACTACTGACTGCCTTCAGCCTAGTTATCTATTTAAGGATTTAAAACTACTATTGTTACTCTTAGTGGTAACAGTGGACAGCAGAAACATTCTTATGACTTGAATTTTACCCTACCATATGATTAGTACATTATATGGAAGTAGGACAGGCAGGCACCGATCATTCATAGAGTCCACATGTCCTGTCCTGCTCTTACTCGGACATTGCGCTCTTACCTGTGTCTCCATCTGGGGAGCTGTTGGCTGTGCTGCCCTGGGACAGTGAGGTCCAGCTGGAATCCTCATCACTGGGTGCCCCGTTTCGGCCATGGAACAGCAGGCTGGCGCTCCTTGCCCTCCCACTGCCCTCCTTCCGGGACTCGTTGTTACTCTGCGTCTCAGAAGAAGAGTCCATGTCCTTCTCCCCCCCAGCAGGACGCAGGGCCTCTTCCTCCCGCTCTCCCTCTGCCTCCTCCTTCTCCTCCTCCTTCAACTGCGGCACCGCCATCGTGTCGATCAGCAGTGGCTCGTTTGCGGCATTCTTGGCTTCCAGCTCTAGCTCAGAACACAGTTCCCTCAGGCTCTTGGTGGACAGGGTCTTCTCCTCATCCCCCTGCTCCTCCCCCTGCACAGAGTTCTGGTTAGGGTTCGGGTCTGGGTTCTGGTTCTGGTACTGGTTGCAGTTTGGGTTGCGGTTCTGGTCCTGCTGCTTCTCGGCTACCTTACGCAGCTGGTTCTGGCCCTCCTTGACCCACTTGGCGTTGCTGCCAACACCAGGCTCTTGGCTCCCCCGATGGCCCTGCTCATTCTCCTGGTTCCGGGCCCACTCCTCGCCCCTGTGCTGGTTGGATCCCTCGTCCTCCACGCCAACCATGGTGCCGTTGAGCAGCTCGGAGGCCTTGGTGGAAGCGTAGATGCGGCGGCTCTTTGGTGAGGAGGAGGAAGAGAAGGTGCCCTTGGCTTTTCCCTTTTTGCTCAGCTCAGCATCAAGCAAGGCGCTATGTGGGGAGTGGAGGTCGAGGGTCAGCGATGAGTTGACGCAAGTGTTCTGGTTGGCCAGGTCCGAGGTCTTCTCCAAAGACATGGCACAGAGTCAGAAGCCACTGGAGGGGGCTGGAAGGATGGAAAACATCCAGAGTGAGAAAAAGTCTACCATGGGAAAAGTATTTTAGTTACATTATCCTAGTGGTCCTCTCTTATGGACCATGTGAAAGTGTGAAAATGCCAACCACAAATTTTTACTCATTAACACAATACACAGATAAAAAAAGTCCTAATACTTACATACAATCTCTTCATCATTGTATACTAAACCTGAAGCCCAGATTACATGAAATCCAATTCAATCAGGAACCAAAACTGCATTATATGATTTACTGTTGTCTTTTGCTTTGTATTGCTTCTTTTAGGCAATCAGGAAATTTCGAGGAGTAAATAAAACAATACAGCATTTCTGGCACAAATTATAGTAGCTAAAAACCCAATGGATATCAAAACATGTATAAACACAATAATATAATTATAATAAGCCACATGTGTAGACAGTTATTTTTTAATAAATTATATATGTTATATATTAATAACAAATCAAGCTAAATAACACTTCATAAATATGACATTTATCATTTAGATATGTTCACTGATAGATATTTATCTAGCTAGCCAATGCAGTAAGCAATATTAAATAATCTTAAAAACATCCGTAACCAACTTCAGAACAAGACAGGTAATAATAACCTAACAAAAACAACCAGCCCAACGTCATTAAGTTTACCTGTCGGCTAACGAACAAGCTTCAAGGGTATCGACAGCACGACATTACGGCTAATCTTAACTAGTGTACTGTCTGGATGGTGAGGAATTCGATTTAAACCACCAGCTAACTGGCTAAAATGATCAAATACCCTAAAGTGAACAGACTAAACACAGAAACACAGCTAGCGAGCAACCATTTTGAAAAAAAATGGTCCATCTTATATCAGACTAAAATGCCAGATGTTTCGCATGGTTAAGCTTTAATTCCATCTCCCATCCTGTTATATAGCTGGCTGGCAAGCTTTCTTCTGATTTGTTGTTGTTTAGCCAGCTAGCTGGATTTTCTCCCTGCGCACAAGCTAACTGGCATCGTGATGACGGTTGGCGATTTAAATCCATTAAATTATCAAGCAATTTAGCTAACGTTATCAACCTGCCATATTAATCGCTGTCTTCGTGTGTCTATCAAAGTACTTAATCAAATCATAAACATTAAGGCCCTCAAGAAAGCATGGATATTGTTAGCTAGCTATCAATAGGCCCACTGACCCTGGGACAAACCACAGTTCAATTTTCCTTATTCGACTAGCCGGCTAGCTAGCTATGTAGCTGCGCAGACACGGCCAGCGAAGCTATATAGCTAGCTAGAATAATCAGGTGTAATAATCAGAATAATCAGGTTTTTATGATGTATAGAAAAAACCTCTATAAACAATTCTAATTAATCATTCAAAATGCCACGCATAAGCATTTAGCTATGTGCTGATTTGGATAGTGGACGTAAATCATGTTGAGTAGCAAGATAGCAAGAAACATTCATCCATCGCCTACCCCAGCAAATTCCCATCCCCATTCCAATCCACAAAACACACCCTTGCTTATTTTAGCTTCAGACCAATGCACGTCTTTCTAGTGAATCGCGAAATTGTTTAACTTACCCTTTGTATTGATGATCCTCTCCTGGTTTCCTACTCTTATTGCAACAGTGGACTACATGGAATATTTTCTTCCTGCGATTCTTGGAACGTAATCAATTTTGAGAGCCGCAGAAGCGGAATCCTACGTCACTGTAATCACGTCATTCCGTACTGCCGGCGGTGAGGGCAGGAATACCGTAGGAGAGAGGGAGAGGATTCTCTCTCCAAAATAGGAATTGAGACAGACACCATACACCCACTGCGTTCTAAATAAGGGACTGGCCATATACAAAATCACTTTTTACACGGGAGGATTAAGGGACTTGATATTACTGGTCTTTGAACAACGAAAACATATTCATGATAAAAGGCATTAAAAACCTTGCAGACGAATGTTTCCAACCCAATGTATTTATTACAAAATATAAAGGCTACTCGATATATAAGAAATAGTTTGCACTAATAGGCTTTGAAACAATTATCTATTAATCATTTGGCAAGCGTGTATGATTTCCAACAATTGAATGAGAGACTACATTATACATTTGCGGTCCTACGCTTACCATGACAGGCTTACGAGATGAAAATATATGTACTACACAACAGAAAAATACTCTAAATGGGAATCATTCTAGGAATCGAATGTAGAAATGTTCTAAGCAATTATTTTACAGGATGTAAAATTCACAGAATGTGAAACGATATATCAAGATGAATATCACGTTAGACACAACACAAGCAATCACCTTGCTATATATACACAAATTAAATTTTATTAACATTTTATTTTCATCATTGAATTACAATTATTTTCATGCATCAAAGCAAACAAGTAATCAGAGGTTAAAGTGTCCTTGTGATCAACATTTAAGAAAGCATTAGGTAGCTATGGCAAAGAAGCAATTTCTCCCTCATGTGACTGACAGAAGCAAGTGAGTACAGAAATGCTAAACATTTGAGTTACTTTGAGTTTTACCTTTGGCGTTGAGATGTGGTGTAACTACTCATGTAACACAAACCTATCAAAGAAAAGATGAGAGGGAAAACTGTGCAAATGAAAGATTCTAATAACCTGAAATGATGAATTTCCCTCTCACGTCAAGGGGGATGGTACTAGCATAACAAAGGTCTGCTCCTAACTGGTATTATCTGAATGCCATAAGGAAATGTTTTTTTTTTACCCCACTGCAGAATAATGTAAAATAATGAGTTTTAGAGCCCAAATAGTCAGTCTAGATGTTAATGGTCATTAGATGTGACGATGTTTAACCGCAAAAAATGTCGCCAAGACAGCCATATTTAACAACCAATTCCTTCTTTCACGAGGCCAACACCTTTAACAGATTGGCTAGAGTGCACAAGCCAACTTATTACATATGGTTTTAATCCAAGGGGCAAATTATGAGGTGCAGGCATCCCTACCCACTTGCTCACCTGTTAGGATAGTTATATTTGCAGACTACAGCACCTATGCATCACAGTCATATAAGGCAATAACCATCTTAACACCCAAACTCAATACTCCTTGCCCATATTACCGGTCCCAGACACAATTTCAAATACTTTCACATGTATCCCACTATCAAATCATTCATATGGCCATTAATTGGACTGGCATACACAGAATAGGAAAACTGCTTTGTGACAACATGACACTCAAACTTAAAAGCAATTTGCCTTCAGCTTAGCTACATTCATACGTCATCTCACCTCTTGCAAGTAAAACCTCTACAACTCTCATGCATTTTGCAGAAGGAAGAACAGACATAGCCTTGCCACATCAGCATCATAATAATGACAATCCTTAGACCTGAAGGTAAATTCAGTGTTAGCTTCTCAATATCTTACGATGCAGGCAATCGAACGGCCCCACCAAAACAAAGAAAATCTTGTGCGTTGTGGGGCTGGTAATAGGGTGAGGTATCATCTTCTCAAGATATTTAATTTTAAAACTCAAATCATTTTTGGATAAATGGAGTCTTGCACACTTGAGTTCCATAACCTTACAATCCATGGTTTTTTTTTCCCCATTGGACTCAGAGGGCATTGGAGACTTCTTGAGCTTTGCCCAGACATGACCAGTTCAACACAGAGCCTTTTTTCTCACAGACCGCATCATGTCCCTGCTGCTCACACCAAGGTGTTCACATTGCCGGGGGTCGTCGTAGCGACCGCTTCGGAGAAAGCAGATGAGGGTGGACTTGCAGGTGTCCTTGCATGGCTCAGAGACGTGGCCTTTGTGGTACAGGTACCAGAACCGCTGGAACACACGGTCATCGCTTACGAGGGTCCTGATCAGCCTGTCCCAGTCTTCAGGGAAAAGGCTGCGCAAGCCATAGGCCTCGGTGGCCTGATACAGCAGGGTCCAGTTTGGGCTGGGGTCATGGCCCAGACTGCCATTGTTAGCCTCTGTCAGATTGAGAATGTAGGTCTCATGGTCCAGAACCAGTCTGGAGCTGCCAGGATAGTTTCCATCAACGTAGTACACGCGGTAACCTTGGTCACAGGAAAACACAACAGCTCATTATTGTTTTTGGCCATTATTTCATAACAGCTCATTATTTCATCACCACCTGAACAATGGGGGGTAAAATCTGGGAGATGAGGATTTGTGTGTGTGTGTGTGTGTGTGTGTGTGGTGGGGGGTTTACCTGGATTGAGGTTTATGAAGGTAGTAACACTTGGAGCAATGAAGGCTACACCCAGTGGGCGGGTGAGGGTCTCCTCATCATAAAACATCTGGAACTCATCCACGTGAGTGTGTCCAAAAAACTGCCCTGTTACTGTGCTCTCATACCTGTTAGACATACACCAATGCCTGTAACTGTCTGCACTCAACAGAGATATACTACTGTGACAAAGAACTCTGTACTGGCTTTTACCAAAAAAAACCCATGCTAAAGTTATTTTCAGAAAAAATAAACTGACAGCTTTTTAAAGAAAAAAAAACACAGAGAATGCAAATAAGAAGCAAATAAACTATTCTGAAAGTGGCCTGCTAGAGAAAGACATTTCAATCATTAAATGAGAATCCAATACCAGTCTGATTGCAAGTTCATGAACTTGCAGAGTTCCATGACCTGACTGCAATATATGCTGCTGTAGGCTGAGGCCCCTCCCACTCACCTGTTGATAATGTGGTAGTAGTTCCAGCTCCAGCTCTTCAGGCAAAGCCCAGGAGGGATGTGCCCAATGATGTGTACCTGAAGGACAGGGAGAGAGGTGGGGTTTACTTAGGCCCTCCCACTGGGAGGGCAGTCAGACACAGGAAGAAGGAGATTAAAAAAAAAAGAAAGAAAAAGAAAGGCATGAAAGAAACAAAGACTGATGTCCTGCCACCACTTCCTCACCTTATCCCCTTTGTTCTCTGCATCCTGCAGGATGCCAATGAGCCACTGAAGCTGGTCAGCTGGGTCTGTGGAGTTGACCATCAGCCAGAAGTTCTCCCGGGCACAGAAGTTCATGTTGAGGGAGACCAACCTGAGCCCTGGCTGGACTTGCACTGTGTAGAAGCCGGCCAATCTGGATGTGCAGAGACACTGCATCAAACGCTGCCCCACCAATACATGTTATGCAATACAATTATGAAATTCTCCATAGTATTTCAGTGCTTATAACAGAGACTAAGACAAAAAAGGCCATGCCTTTTATGTAAGTTAATGTTAATTTAGGCAGTATGAACTAGCCACTTAAATGATCATATTCACATCTGCTGTTAGTTATTCCCCTTTTCCTAGAATGCCAATGAGCCACTGAAGCTGGTCAGCTGGGTTTGTAGAGTTGACCATCAGCCAGAAGTTCTCCCAGACACAGAAGTTTGCGTTGAGGGAGAACGACCTGAGCCCTGGCTGGACTTGCACTGTGACCCAAATTAGCTTCCCTAAAGGGTACCAGTGTCTCAATGGAACTGGAAAACCTACAGGATTTCAGCCCTCCAGAACCACAGTGGAGCAGCCTAACAGTGTACATGCATGACTTTGCATCCCCACCTGAGAGTCTGCAGTGCCTGCGGTGGCAGCCAGGGGGCCCACACCTCTGCCATTTTGTCATAAAGCCAGCTGGAGGAGCGGTTTCCATGAACAAAGGGCGGAGGGAAGCTGTTGACAGGGGTGCTCTCATGGTTACCAACTGCTGGGTATACTGTTACATTTGGGCCCAGGTGCTTCTGAATGAGCCTGGTGATCTCGACGAGCTCGAAGAGCTGCTGGTCTCGCGTCTGGGCCCACACGTTGTGGGCTGGGATGTCCCCTGTCCAGTAGGCCCAGTCCCAAGGCCCAGCCTTGGCCAGGTTCTGGAGCAGGTTCTCCACCGTGTGCAGGGGCAGGTCGCACTTGCTGTAGGTTCCCCAGTGCCCCGCGCCCCTGTGGTACCACACGGGGTGTCCGGACCCGTTCCGGCAGCAGAGGGGCTCCTTGCAGTCGGCGCTGCTGCCTTCAGCGTACTCCTTGTCCCAGTGCACATCGGTGAGGAACAGCACTCGGCTCTGGGGGGAGCCCGGCGGAGGAGGGGAGGGTGGGACAACAGGGGGCTTGGGCGCCTTCGGCAACGTGATGTTCCAGGGGGCGTAGATATCAAAATGGCCACAGTCAGGCCCAAAGAGCAGGGCGCAGGCCTCCGTGGGCCACAGGTAGGACTCCTGGAGGGCGCGGATGACGTCGTCCCGGAACAGCTCCGTGATCTCTCGGCAGACGTGCTCCTCGGCCAGCCGCAGCCTCACGCACGCCTCCCCCACAGCCCACGCTACACGTTCCTCATTTGACTCGCTCTGTGTGCCAGGAAGAAGAAACACATGGCACAATCAATCCACATGCTGAACAGCATTGAGTGATAAGCAGATAATCTGTAAATAGTCTAATAGGGCTGGGCGATATAGCTGTCGCAATATATTGAATACCTATTTTCATCACATAACAGCTATCCCCGGTATGGGGCGTTAGATTTCTTCCCGTATTTTTTTTCCCTTTAGTCATACCTGATGCGGGAGCACACCTCCAAAGTCCAGTGAAATGCTTCAGGGGCAGAAAAATATCACTTGCATCTATATGTTGGTTAACTTACCTATTAGCTTTGAAAAACACATAGAAACACATGACTACTAAAGATAAAGAGTGAAAACATATATGCTATCTACCACATGGAAGCAGCATAGTGCTGTTGCTGTGATATCAACATTGAATAGATACGAGTGGCGTTTTTTCCCCCAGAAGCATTTCACATGGCCTCGGAAACCTGGAAGTGTGCTCCCACATCAGGTATGACTAAAGGGAAAAAAATACAGGAAGAAACCTAACGCCACATACTGGGGATAGCTGTTATTGTGCTAAGAAGAGCTATTCAATATATTTTGACGGCTACATCGTCCAGCCCTATAGCCTAACCAAAGTAACAAACCCTGAGGAGACTTGGGGGGCGGGTTTTCATTGGGCTATACAGTGTGACATTACGTAGCTAGAATAGTATCACCACCCCTCCAAAGGAGAATCAGCCACCGTAAGTGAATTTCCATTTTTAAATTGAATTAGTCCTGTTAAATGCAGAATAACACCATTATGCATCACACCCCACTACATAATGTTATAGCTGATAAGGCAGCACAACCCACTGGTTTTCTCCAATAAGAAAGGTAGGGGGTGAATCTACAGCACAACAGATCAATAAATTAATGTGGTACAAAGACATACATCTGTAAATTTAACTAGAATAAACCCTGAGGAGACATGGGAGGGGGTTCATTGTAACTGAGTATTAAAACTGAGTAATAATGAACACGCATTCACTGCCATCTGCACTCCTCCTGTCTCAGCAAAAACCTTAAAACTAAGTCAGCCTATGGTTAAACTACATGAAGTGACAAATCTGCACTCCAAACAATTACAGGCAAAAAACTGTATTTGAGAAATCTGGTAAACTTTGATTTAAAAAAAAAAAAAAAGCAGAGAAGTATATTGTGGTGTTCAGCTCAGCAGCATCATGGAATTATCAGATTGTGCTGTGCATGACATTTCTGGCAAATGGCATGTGATGTGTGCAACAAACAGCGGGTTTACAGGCACATTCACACGGTCTCTCAGTATGCTTTTTTGCAGCCACACAGTGAGAATTACTCACACACAAAAGTTGCCACTTCTGCTAACCAACAGCCTGTGCACTTGTCATGTGTTAAAGCAGGTCTACAAAGAAAAACTCCAGTAACTAACCAGTCAGTGTATAGGAAGCTGACAGAAACAATGATGTTTGCCATCATGTCTGCCATACACAAACATGTAAGCAACTTCACAATACTCAGGTAAAATGAAACACTACATTTGTATGAATTGTGCCACCTGCAATTCTGTCGACAAACATGGATCACAGAGTTCAGCAGAAGGCAAATTGAATCCCTGTCCCGAACAAAGTACACACCACAGCAGTAAAGGAACACTGCTTTGTTTCCAATAATGTTTTGAAGCAGTGCTCTGACTTTAGGACTCCATATTCCACACATTCCATACTCCACATTTTTGTCACCATAGTGTATTGGCTTTGAAACCATATACAGTTAGTTTTAGCAGAAAAAGAAGTGCACTTAATAAAGCATCAGAGGAGTTGAGGTATTGCAGCAAATATGTAAAACTGCAGATAACATTTCAGGCAAGAAGCAATTTTTGGATGGCAATTAAAATATATAAAAATATAAATATATCAAATAAATATGTTTAAAATCAAATATGTTGATCCCATACTGTAATTAGTATGACAAAGCATTCAGTTCTAGTTTAGTTAAGGGAAGACATTTCTCAAAGCAAGCAAGTTATGACTCTTTTTACGAAGGTGTGCATACTAAAGCCATTACAGACTTTTTTTTTTACTGTAATGTGTACCAAACCGTGAACTTCTACTAGACATTTGTGAATAGTTTGCTAAAGTTAGTTGGAAATGTTGGAAAAAGTTATCTGCACAACACCCCCCACCACACCACACATACACAGGCACACTTCATTAAGTTTCCATCTCACTTGCATGCACTTTGTAAGTAAAGCCTGTGATGGTGTCAGTTTGTGAAAACCACACAGCGAAGTGGTTGATGTTGCATGATCCCCCCACCCACCCCCCGACAAGTCTGGTCTTGGATACTCCACTAAAAGTCATTTCACTTCTGTGCATTAGTACATGTAATGGGGAATTTACATATAATTTTCACCTATGCCCTGTTGTACCTATGTAATA